>NC_090187.1:38146664-38246664 GCF_024679245.1 Pseudorasbora parva | reverse complement strand
GGGGAAGGGCACGGGCTAATATAACCCAAACTGGTTTTTAACAAGCCCTCCATTTCCAGCTGTTTCCCCTCAACATGAATCCCTTTTTTAAAAAAAAAAGCTTTAAGCACTTTACTTTTCCCCTAAAATAATTAGGAAAAAAATCTTGTTTTTAAAAATACTGCAAGTATTTTTAATGACACTGAAATGTTTTACATCTCTAAGCCATCAAACAGTTCATTACATCTAAAAATTAAAAAGACATCCCGTCAGACTCAGAATTCAATTTTCAAATCTTTTAAAGCAATAGTATAAAAAAAGGCTGTGACTATACTGACTGTATTAATAATAGACTGCCTTTTTTAACTTTAATCTTTAAACTGCAACTGTATCTTACAATAACCAGTATGTTACACTTTTAAAAAAATTAAGCCTTTTTTATTTACAAAATTTAATTAATAGTAAAATTCCATCAAATAATCGAACAATCCTTAATCAATCTTAAAAAAGGCTTACTTTGTGTACCGATATATTGTGCATTCCTAATAATCAAGAGACTAACTTCCATTAATACATGTAACATACATATAAGCATTATATTGTGTTTTTAGGATAGTGACAATGTATTAACCAGTTAGCAGCCAACATCACAACTACCTTTCATATTCTGCAATATAATGTTGATAGTGTCTCTGTAGTGCATTGGAGCATTTCTAGACTGGAGGAACAGACTAAACCTCATGAACAACACATACACGCACAGTGCTAAAGGTAATGCAAGTTATGTAATCAGATTACTTTTTCAAGTAACTAGTAAAGTAACATTACATAAATTTACAATAAAATATCTTAGTTACATTTGTAAATAAGTAACGCAAGTTAATAAAAACAGTGAAAAGCAAACGCAAAATATTCGCAAACCTACAATAATTAAAAATGCTAAATAACAAACATACTTAATGTATTTTAATCTCACTTTATTAATTAACGTCTTTGCTGCTGACAGTTAATGATCCAATTTAAACATACTTTCAACAATATCATATATAATATTCAACCATTTGTACATTATTTTATTATTATTGCTGAAGTACGAGTGTTGAACTTTCTCCTGTGTCTAATTCTTCTGTAATCCTGAAGGTTTGTTTGAGCTGCGTCCTCTACTGTACATGTGTAAATTAGCATTTTCTTCAGCCTGAGGCTTATTCATTTTACTTTTGGTGTGAAAGGGGCATTACATTTGCAAAAAAATAAAAAAAATTAAAGTAAGGAGAGAGGTTACTGGAAAAAGTACCAAAAACGTAACAATGTACTACTTTCCATAAAAAGTAAATAAGTAATGCAATTGGCTACTTTTTTAGGGAGTAACACAATATTGTAGCGCAATTGTCCCCAATACCGTACAGGCATATCAACACATCATTAATACAGAGCCCTAAAGCTCAATCCTTCCAGAGTTGTTTCTATAGGCTGATTTGATGGCTTCAATATTGAGCTCTCATGCATAGGCCAAGAAAGCAGAAGTTTAGTCTGGCATGTGCGTGCTCCGTAGCCATCACCCACACCTCAGCAGATTACGAATCCGAACCCAATGAGCCTCAGCAGAGATCAGAGGTGGCCACACACAGAGGTCGACCTCAGAATCCTCCCATCACAGTTTTTTATTAAAGCTATATTTCAAAAAGCAAAACATGGTGAATGCACGCACAGCTCCAGCAAGCCACACTCTGGCAAGCTGCTCCGTATTAGCAGAGACACCGTAAGGGAATGGAGAGCCATCCTTGGACAAACTTGAAAACAAACTCTGTCAGAATTCTAAATAATGCGCAGCAGAGAAATAAAAGCTCAGAGGACTGTCTAGCCTGCAAGGAGTCACAAACACAACACACATGGTGTGAAGCCTTGATAAAATATGCATTCGCTCCAAGTTGCAGGCAGCGGGAGTTTTCACTAAAGCTCAAAGCTGGAACATGGGTGACAAAGACATTATCAGTCGCTTGATGTGTGTTCGGCATAGTAACTATATGCACTCGTGTTCTTTGAGATTGGTTGGTCAAGACTGTATATTGCTTTACACCACTTCAAATTGCTGTTGTACTCCAAGAATAAAGGATTTGAAAGAGAGAATATTGAGTGAGATTGAGGTTTATTAGGCATCATTTTCTGCCTCATCTTTAACTTATATAGCTTCACTTATGGAGCCATAGTCATGGGAATTGTACTGAGGCTTATAATCAAAGAAATATGTCTATTTTTCACAGTGCTTTTCAAAATTGTCTAGTTAGAAGGGAAGTATTTCACCCAGGCCATATGCAATAAACTTACAAACAGTCATCTCCCTGTTCTAGCGTGTAAAAGAGAATGAAAAGCTGCATGAAAGCACAACATATTCCAAAAATAAATACTGCTTTCTCTCTCATGCTAGGGGAGGCCAAACCAGGAGATAATTAAAAGGGCATAAATCATGTTGATAAGAATGATGTAATTAAACGCTAACACATTTTTCCCAGAGTGTCTTGTGTTGAGAATGCACAACACACTCTGCTTGGAAAGAGACAGGATTGAAAATGCAGTCCTTCATTTGAGCAAATTTGACCATTATTTTAGGCTAATGTCAGTTATATAATGGCCCCAAAGGTATTTGGACACTAAGACATGTTTAAAAATATATATGAATAGCATTGCATAGAGTAAAAATATAAAAATATCAAACCCTGTCACAAAAAGTATGCTAGACCTTTTTTTTTGTGTGAAGATTACTTGGAGAGTATCTTGTCAGATATGTTATCCTTGTTACTGTGTAATTCTACATTTAAGTACTTTATTTTGACAGTCCAATTTAGACCTTGCCCTGAGGATGTCCTGAGCCGATCTTAAAGATTGGCATCAGGGGCGATTAAGAACTTTTTAACTGATCTATCCTAAGCCTGATCCTTTTTATACATCAGATGTCAGGCAGTTGTTGTGAGGTGAAATAATGCACCTTCAACTGGGCTTACTAACTGCCATTAACCCTTAAAAATAAATGAATGTTTCGCCAATCATTATTACAAATATGGCTCTTTAGCGACCTGGATCTACAATCTAACATGGATGGATCTCTAACTAGCGCAATAGTATAAAACTCTCCAGATATTTTACTAGAGAATCAAATAAAGCATACATTGTTATATTTTGGAGCTTGGAAGGGTTCAGAGCCATTTTTACCATCATCACTGTCATTGTCAGACCCAGTACATTCAGCATCTGGCTTATGTTCACAAAGTTTCAATTACTTCGAAATCAAATCGAAAAAATTGAATCGCTGACAACTTCATCAGATTCACCATCAAGTGACAGTGACAATAATATTAGATTTATGCCTGTGGAAATTATTAATGAAATATGTCATCATTGTGTATCAGGCATTGCCACCTTGAGGAATTGCAATCATTGAGTCATCAGAGATTCAATTATTGTAGCACAGAAGAAAAAAAACACTATTACATCAGGTTACCAAAATAATTTGTTATATTGTTTATAATGAATGGATTGATGAATACTAAGAAGGTTGATTTCTAACTTAAAAAATGAATGAGGAAGAGTGTAGTACATGATGTCTCGGGTCAATAAAGACCTGAGGTATGCACAATAGTTAAAAGAAGAGTAAACGTTAACGTGACCCTCAAGAACCAATGTGGTCTGTTCTATAGTGTCAAACAATACAATTCCTATAGTAATTGTTATATTGGAATTACTGTTTAGTGTAGATGTCACTATTTTACATTTGAGCCCCTGAGGAACTCGGTGTATGTTCCTGTATAATTGAAGCGTGTAGCTATTTTTTTATTTTTTTGATGGGACATCCCCGTTTGCAACTAAATGTCAAATGTCAACTACCAGTCAGAGTATTAGTAGACTGTCTGAATATATGCTAACACTTTATAAATAGTAACTTTGCAACTACATGTCATTTTATCCTACTAAACCGAACCTAACCGTCTACTAATATTATAATAAATTAGTTGACATGTAGCTGCAAAGTTACTTATAGTTAGTAGAATGGCTACAGTGAAAGTGTAACGAATAATTGTTGTACATAGAGCATAAATTGTCCACATATTCTTGGAGCCCCTGTATTTGCTCATTATCACAATAGATTCAAATAATGGATTCAAAATAATTAAAATATGTAAAATAATTATAATTTGTAAGGTGTGAACAAAAAAAATGTATATACAGTATATAAGGAATAATAATCAATCCCTTATTAGACTACTATGACATGGGTCTCACAAAACCACATGCCTTTTGATAGCGCCATTCCAAATATACCAAAAAGGCATGGAATACTTATGATCTAATTACAGTTCCTCTCAGAGTAGCTCCAGGGCTTACTGTCAGCCATTGTTCTTGCTCATCTGAGAGTCTTTACAACTGTGCATGTGCAAATCTTGTAAATGAATGCAGACCGCTGTCTCATCCCTGCCTGGTGAACTCTGAATCCCTAAGTCTGTGTGTCTGAGCTCTGGGCTGGTGATGAGTTACAGAGGTATAAATCCCCTGCTATTTGGCACACAGAGACGACTGCTCCATTGGAGGGTTTGTCACTGCAACTGCACCCCAAGACAGCATGTGTGCATTCTTGGAAGGGTTGAAATCCCTGTGGCATGCGGTTCTGGGGCGTCATCCAGAGCTCCACCACCAGCTGAGCAGATTTAATATGACAATCTGCCTTATATGACTGTAGTTCTCATTCCAGTGACTGAACCTGCACAAAATTAAATAGTGGTATAAAATAGTAAGATATTTTTTGAATCAGATCCAAGAAACCTCTTATTATTAAAAAAAAAGCTACAGAAAAAGTCATGTTGACAGACAGAGGGTTTGCATAAAATGATATATGGGAATTTGAGCTTAATATCTGTCATGAATTATATACCTCTCAAGTCCCACCATATCAACATGGAAGAAGTGACATATCTGTGTTGTTTTATAGCCCTGATGTTGAGTCTTTGTGATTAGTATTCTTTCGGAGACTCTGTGAGGTGGTGAAGGATGGTTATGGCATGAAAAGAAAGAAAACATGATTCAAATGTTTAAAAAAAAAAATCCATTGATGCTACCTTTTATTCTCAGTAAACCTTGTATATTAGTCCTTGTGCATGTAATGCATTCCAAATTTCATGTTAATTAAAAAAATCTTTGAGACCACACACAAAGTAAAAGCAATAATAAAACACTCTCCATTGGGTAGAAGGGGGAAACAACTTGATCAAACTATCTTAATAAAGGGTTTCTTCATTGTGGTGTTGCTATCCAGTGACATGTCAAGACATGGTTCTGGTGCACAGTGTTTCTCATTTCTACTTTAGCTGTTTCGCATGTTCCCGCTGAGCAACAAATACTTCCATTCATTTGCAATATTTATTCATCCCTGCTTGTAAATTCAGATGGATCTAAAAGTAAGTTATGTATAATATGGGGCCCAGTCTGTTTTGAAGTAACTTGCACCATTAATACACTCATAAATCCGCATGTTTGAACATGTTATGGTTGATCTTAAAACATCTGAAAGTCTGTCAAATAACAAGTTTACATAAATAGAAAGTATTATAATATGCAAATACAATACAATAATATAATTTTTAGTGTCTGCAGAGCCGTTACCTGTCCCACACACACATACACACAAAAATCGATCTCCGACTGCCTCTGAGATAATCTGCGTCTTAGGTCATTCAATATGGTCTGATCTATTACCTATCAAAGGCCATCTAACCGTTTCTACAGAAGCAGTATTAAATACAAACCCAAACCTCATTGATCTCCTCTCACGAGGCCCATGAAAACAATGAGTGTGAGGAGTAATGTTTCACAGAGGAAATGTTTGGAGTAGATATCGCTGAAAAGGTGGCAATGTAACCTTTAAATAAAAACATGGTGCAGATAAGCACAGAAAAAAGCTTTTGGGCTTTGAAAAAATACAGTACATTGTACTCTATCTATCTGTTGGCGCTGTAGAGATATCATTGTTCGCGAGTCTTTAGATTAGTTTGAGGGTGTAATGTTGAGCATGGCCTGAATTCTCACTTATCCCTCCAGTGACAGCTACACATCTGACACTTTGGCACTTCAAAAAGTTCATAAAGAGATCAAAACTAAACCCATATGAATTGAGCTGTTTAGTCCAAAAATTTCTGAAGACACACAATCTCTTTATGTGATGAACAGATTGCATTTTGGCTTTTATTGACATGTAAACATTCATCAACTCACAAGTTGTGGTAAAGCATCAGCTTGATCGCTTGACATGCGAGAACCAATGAGGTTCATTCTTGTGTTACGCACCACGTTTGAGCTTCTACAAGAACCAATGAGGTTAATTCTCGTGTTACGCACCACGTTTGAGCTTCTACAAGAACCAATGAGGTTAATTCTCGTGTTACGCAGCACGTTTGAGCTTCTACAAGAACCAACGAGGTTCATTCTCGTGTTACGCAGCACGTTTGAGCTTCCGCGAGAACCAACGAGGTTCATTCTCGTGTTACGCAGCACGTTTGAGCTTCCGCGAGAACCAATGAGGTTCATTCTCGTGTTACGCAGCACGTTTGAGCTTCCGCGAGAACCAATGAGGTTCATTCTAGTGTTACGCAGCACGTTTGAGCTTCCGCGAGAACCAATGAGGTTCATTCTAGTGTTACGCAGCACGTTTGAGCTTCCGCGAGAACCAATCAGGTTAATTCTCGTGTTACGCAGCACGTTTGAGCTTCCGCGAGAACCAATGAGGTTAATTCTCGTGTTACGCAGCACGTTTGAGCTTCCGCGAGAACCAATGAGGTTAATTCTCGTGTTACGCAGCACGTTTGAGCTTCCGCGAGAACCAATGAGGTTAATTCTCGTGTTACGCAGCACGTTTGAGCTTCCGCGAGAACCAATGAGGTTCATTCTAGTGTTACGCAGCACGTTTGAGTTTCCGCGAGAACCAATGAGGTTAATTCTCGTGTTACGCAGCACGTTTGAGCTTCCGCGAGAACCAATGAGGTTCATTCTAGTGTTACGCAGCACGTTTGAGCTTCCGCGAGAACCAATGAGGTTCATTCTAGTGTTACGCAGCACATTTGAGCTTCCGCGAGAACCAATGAGGTTAATTCTCGTGTTACGCAGCACGTTTGAGCTTCCGCGAGAACCAATGAGGTTCATTCTAGTGTTACGCAGCACGCGTGAGCTTCCGCGAGAACCAATGAGGTTAATTCTCGTGGTTTGCAGCACATTTGAGCTTCTGCAAGAACTAATGAGGTTAATTCTTGTGTTATGCAGCACGTTTGAGCTTCAGACATTTTACACAGAACTGCCACGTCAGGGCCTCTCTTGAATGTAACATGCAGTCTCTGAGTCCTAAACAGCTCAGACCACCACGGTACAACCAAGAGATTCCAACTCCTCTTTGTCTGCCGCGCAGTAGAGATAAATGTGCGGCTGGCTGACTGTTAACACAGCAGGCAGGTAGACTTCCCTTGAGTTACTGCTTTCAGCCAGCGCACTTCCACAGCACTATGAAAGTTGATGATGCCGAGCAATTTCAGCTCTGACAGAGTTGCTGTAAAAATGCTGCCAACAGAAAGGCAATACATTTAGCAGCATGCATTACAGGTGCATTTTCATTTGAGAGGCAATTACTCTCTGCAGTAAAATAGCTTTTTCACAAAGACAGTTCCACCACTGGAGGGCTGGTGATTTGTTGCGGCAGGCTACTTGGCAGGAAGTAAAGGACTGACGCTCGTTTTCCAAACCATTGTTTAAAAAAAAGGTAAATTTGTAAGCAAATTACTCCACCCTGTCCCATTTGTCCCATCTGAACAGGGATTCAGTCACGTGTGCTACTCTTACCATTCAAACGTGTCATTGCATGCATGGAATGTTCTAGTAAAACAAATTTCAAAAACTCTACAGGCTCCACCGAGCAAGCTTTAGCTAATTACTTCTGTTGGACGAAAGGACAAAATATTACATTCTATCCGCATGTGTTTTTTTTTGTAGAAGAAACTGCACAAAAAAAATTATTTGCAACTTTTGTGAAAATTACTTCAACTTTCCAGTGCCAGTGAAATAAACAGATTTAAACTTTATTCTTGTTATATATTGTATATTGTCCAGCAGTGTTATTTCCACCATAACAAGCAATTTTGCCCCTAATTAAGATAAATCAAAAGTCAGAGCACCAAGCCCTGTTTACAACTGGTTTTAAGATGCATTTTGGTCAATCTGATCACAAGTGGACGATGCTAAATACAGGTGTAAACAAGGTCTAAAACCTTTTGAGCTTGTTCACTTTGAGCACATCCAGAGGTAGTTGAAATCCCATTCGACCGGATTGCTTTCATAGTGTTACCGCTCATGTGGTCGAAACAGCCACAAGACTCTCGCCTATACTGACCTAAAGCGTAAACATTATGGGAAGTGCGCAAGCCAGATGGGATTAAAACTTTGTCACCTGAAGACCCAGATTTTGTTTAAAGATAAAAAACACACCAAGCATAATGTTCTCTCACCTTTGCTAATTTCTAACACACACACACAGCATTTGCCGTGGTCTTGCGGCTGTCAGAGCAGAGAAGAATGCTACAGTTTTTCTATTGTCTCCAGGCACGGTCATATGTAAATAGCGTGAGCTTATTCCGTCCATTAGATCTAGAGAATGATCTGAAAAATCCATATAGTTACACCCTCAAAAAAAACAGTACAGAAGTGGTTGAATGTGGACAAAAGTGACAAACTAAAATATCAGGTGTAAATGGGTATGTCTCCCTCGTCTACTTCTGATCCAATCGACTAAAATACATCTTAATAGACCCGTTCACGGGTGACGTCACAGGAAAATTCACAGTTCGCAGTGCGCATGTCGGGGTCAGAAAGTTTGTTCCATCCCATTGAATTGTACGTTAACCAGATAATTTCTCGTCAAGAAAAAAATGCCTACTTGCATCGTGAAATGTGGAAGAAGAAAAAAAAAAAAAAATTTGCACCAGTGGTTGAGTCAAGTTTTTCAGGATTTCCACAGGATCTCATCCGTTAAAGAACATCGACGACATATGTGGCTGCAAGCTATAACGGGCTGGGGTGTGTTAATGACGCAGGTGGTGGAGTAATAACTGGTTTTAATTATTTAACTTGAGATCGAATTCATGCTAGATTTTTTTTGCTCTAAATTATAGACATGGCATCTGAGGACTAATTCTCTTTTTTTCCTCAGTTATTTTCCAGATTCGTTCATAAGCTCGTAATTCTTAATGTACGCACGTGCTCTTCAAAAAAGGTTCATTGACAAATTAAAAGACAAAAATGACATTTGTATGTATTCAAAATAAAATATATGATCGTACTAAATGTCAGCTTGCTTTATTTTGCTCAAGATAAGGATTTATTAGGTCCACGTCATGCAAACAAGAAAATCTGCTGCACAGGTCAATCTGTGCTGTTGCTATCGTTGCAACCACACAAGTTTGCGATGATGTTTATGGATGTTCTTTCGAACGATGATTCCGGGAAACACAGACTCGAACTATGTCGATAACAATGAAACGAATAATGCTTTTGGCTAACGATGCTTTTGTGTGTTCATTTAATCTTGCACAAACAATATAAATTGGTACGTTTATAGTCATTGTCTGTGTTTTATATGTGCCTTATAAATACTTGCCCTTTGTAGTGAACCTATAAGCTGGTCCATTAGTTGACTTAAGCTGACTAAAAGTAGTTAGCCGCATTTCTTCAATAGTTAGGTGAAGTTCGATATCTGGCAGTTTGACCTGTGGCATGCTGCAGACGTGTCTTTACATTAGCGCTTTCACTATGGCTACAGTAGATCGCGTTGTTTTTCTGACCCCATGCTGCGCGCGCACCTATGATGTTTACAAACATTGAAGAGGTCTATACTAAGTTTAAACAGGGCCTTAGATGAAATGTGTGGGCTGGGATTTTTTTTTTTTTTTTTTGGTATCATTTCCATTCAAGCTTTTATTTAGCCTAGAAATCTAGACGCACCCTAGCTGCAGCAAATTTAATTTGCCCGCAAGTGTGGTCTAGCAACTCTCAATTCCTATCTGAGCTGTATTCCTCAGAATCTGGACGGCCCAATCACATCGTGTAGGTAGGCTATAGAGTCGGCGGGCGGGGCCATAATGACGACAGCAGAGTTGCGTTTGCGTGCTTCTAGTAACACAGTCTTCTAGTAAACACAGAAACTGGCGAACGGCGGCGGTCTTTCGAATCAGCTCTGCCCGCGCCTCCGGAAAACTTGGAGTTAAGCTTTTCTCTGAGAAAAGAACAAAGAGCGGCACTGAAGTCATTCTTAAAAAGGGAAGATGTGTTCAGAGTTTAGCCGACCGGATACGGCGAATGTTTAATCAGTCAGCAAGCTCCCCTTCACTGTCGTTGCTCTGGTTGGTTGTAGCGCTATCCTATCGCGTGCAGAGGGAGTTTGAAAGACAACCGTTTATCCCGCCCCTCGGACTGAGCCCCGTCTATGGTGAGTTTCCAGACCAAACATCTTGATGTGGGTCTGGCTTGTCAGGCTAGCTTTTATTGTCATTTTATGCAAAATGGTCAATTATTTAATAATTATATTTTGGATACATTAAAGCTATGCTAGCTATGAAATTAGCTAAAGCAAGTCAAAGGAGATGGCATTTTATTCCAAAAGTATCAAAACTGTAATTTCAATGTATTTTTTTAAAGGAATGCTTCTTGCTAAATGATAAACTACCAATTTCAACATTCATACTGTAGTTTTCACTCACACCCAGATCATATTCTGTTCATACTTGCATTAAAGATATTTCACACTTGAAAATCTTAATTTAATCCTCAACAGTCCTCATCTGATAGGAGCAGTTTTGAATATGCCAAAAAACCACATATCTATATTGCTGTCTGTAGGCAACCAGTTGAGCGTAAACCAATCTTGCACATTGCCCTTGTGATTGAAATCTGTATTTTCTATTACCTCTCTGTAAACAGATGGCAGATAAGAAATGCCAGCAGCTTTGAAAATGCCGCCTCCCTGGTTTCTTCTAGTAGGATGAAGTAAGGGATAGGGTTATCCGTGGTGGTACGGGACTGATTACCCCCAATCTGTCTCAGAGCTGCAGAGCTTCCCCATGGACTGCCATGACAGCTCGGCACAGAGGCCAAAATGAGCATTTTTCACTGAGCAAATTGCCGGCTTGGTGAGATACAGACTTCTGCTAATTGATAGATGATGTGTTTTCACAATTCTTTATGGAAGTTAATTGAAATGAAAGCAGAACCATGAACCTTTGACCTTGAAGCATGCATCATAGTAGTAAGGCATGAACAGGTATATGCGACAGAATACAGAAAGGCACTATGCAGAAATATAGTCTTTATGCACTCAATTTCCACACACTGTTTGAGCAGAAATCTTCATTCTCTCATTCTCAAAGAATTGTATTAATGCTCTACATGGTGGCAGCCGATTACAGTTTACCCTGGGACTCCCAAGACATGTCATACACAAGGTAGACATTTCATAAATCATTTAATTAGGATTGCATTAGTGAACTAATCTGCCAGCTGCATGCCATGATAAGACAGTTCACTAGAGGGTGTCCAGAAAATGTACTCATGTCTATCTGTATCTAAAATGGCCTGTCTGTCACAGTACTGCAGGGGTTGGAAGGCTGTTTCTGAAAATAACTTGCCTTATGAATGTTCACCTTACACCGCAGTGACAGCGGGCAGATTGCTCTCCGTTGCGAACTGCCAAAGCTGCGCGACTAAAACGCTCATATCTGGAGGAATTGGAAAGGCATGAAATCAAGGTCAAGTAACATCAAGCTATTTGTTTACCTACAGATTCTTCAATTCAGCTCTTTGTGGAGGGGTGAAAAGTTGATTTTGGAATCATTTTAGATCTGTACTGAACTTGACAGGCTAGATTGCAGTAGAGACATGTTATAAAAAGCAGATAACGCTGGTTTAAAGTGGTTCAATGACATGAATTCCACAGTATATGGCTGACTCAAACAAACACATTGCAAGCCATTACTAAAAAAGGAAGGAGTGTCTCCAAAACTCAGCCTGTATCTGCCAGTGAATGGAATGGTCATAAATTTGTAGGTTTTGAACAGTGTTCATATCCTGTCTTGTCTTTCATTGTAAAGTCTGAGATGAATTACCACTAGATGTTTGCACTTCATTGTGGTTGTGATGATGTAGCTTGCCGCCAGCACACAGACCGCCACTTACACACGATTCCCAAGTCAAACCATCCAGTTATTGCAGTAGGCACTTTCACTGCTTCACCTTTGGCTCTGATAATGTGGAATGACAAAATATCACAAGAAAAAGTGTCAAAAGTAAAAGTGGTTGTAATGTTGTTTTACTTGGTGCCAATTATAAGTAATGTTCCTCCCATCAATAATCAATATAGTAAAAGAATACAGTCCCCTTGCAGTCATTAATACAATATTTGAAACGCTACTGTAATATAAATGGGACATTTGGATATCTGTAAGTTAATGCGGTTGTTAATCCGCATTTAACTTTGATCATATACAAATGCAATTCAGCTTCTAAAATTTACTTAACCAGCGGTAGAACCTACTGCCTATTGCTACCATCAAGAATATGGCCCCAATTTACACATTCAAGATTATTATTTTTCACTTTTTACACAGATAATGGCTGACTGAGTTTCTCAAACGCATCATAAGCCGAAGTAGATCCATTATGGTCCCTATGATCAACTTTGCTCACAATGCTTTTGAGCAACGTTGCCCAGATCTTTTTGCATGCATTTACACGGCAAAAAAACACGTGCAACAGGTATTGGCCGTTTATTTTAATAAAACATAAAAATAAGTAGTACATCAGATCAGCAGGTTGTATAAAAAGGTATTAGGCCTTACAGTCAGTCTAAACTGGGCACCAAATCAGACATGTCGAAATACCAGATCTACTATGCATGTACTAACGCATGTGTCTGCAATCTACCTGATGAACATTTTATTACTTTATTGATACCTTTTTTTAATCATATGGTCTTGGTATGAACGTGTAGAGGAAACAATACATAAAATCATCACAAACACAAGCAATGCAGCCCAGAGGCTCCACAGTGAATGTACACGAGGCTCGTCCAAGTCTTTATGGTATCCAGCCTTTATGAGTATGACATGAACAATTATCACACCAGACCCGAAAACCCATCTCTAACCATTCCACTGTACGGGGGATAGTACCGCCAGAGGCGGGCCTGGTCATAGAGCCATAAACAGATAATAACTTAATGGCAGACCAATTTGGAAGCAGCTGGAAGCAGGTCTGTAGAAGCAGCTGTTTTAACTCAGACATACACACATGAACACATATACATGCACTGGCACAATCACACACCACCACAACAACCACAAGACATCTGATATCTGCTGCATGGCTTATTATATTTACATTTTGTCCATTATTAGTGAATATGCCGGCTCTTAGATAAGTTTGTGCAGAAACACGCACACACATTGTTCGTAATGCTTTAGATTATGCGCATCCACTGCCATATCCCACAACAATACACAAACAGTGACATGTAGATGCAAATACATGCATATCAATTTTAGAATTTACATTACTTTCAGCGTGACGGGTGCATAGCTCACCTCACATATCTGGCCTCTACCATGGTTTTAATTGGTTATTTTTAAGTTTAATTTAATATGGTTGTTACTTAATTTAAATCCCCTTACAATATAATAAAAAAAAGGATAAATAATTGACAGACAGATGGACGGATGGACTGAATTTCAAGATAGTGGATTAATTAAAAGGGAGCAAGTCTCAACTTCAATATGAAAATATTGATCTATATCTACAAATGTGAATTAAACCAGGTTATTTACATAAATCTACACCAGAATGTCATAAAAATATAATGTGTTTTCCTATACTGATGCAAAACTAAGGATTAAAACACACATTTTGCAAATGTCTCTAATTACAGATTCAGAGTTTCAAGCTATATCCATATTTCTGCCGTTTGGACAGAACCCTCAGTCCAATTCCTCATTAGTTCAACCTAACTTCATGGAAATAAGATCTCTCAATGAAGATCTATGTTGTTTATTTTAGAAAACTAACAGCTTATGCACATGGTCTCACTGTAATTTTTTCTCGACTCCCATTAGCATTCTTAAACTGCATATAACTCAACGTATTTGGTATGTGGTAAATTTTCAAGCGATGCATAAATATTCATATGTGTTAGGCATACATTATGGATCAGAAGGCAGTTATGGTCACATAGCTTCAGTACACATATTGCCCTCTGCTGGTCGCTGCAGCACTCGTCTGCGGTCTGGGACAACATGTCTAAAGTCCTCATTAGAAAACCGTTGAGCACATTCCCGCGGCCACAAGCTAAGATACTGTAATTTTGTGGCTTGGACGGCTCCGCTCTCTCGCAGGAGTTCTCTGCTCCGCTTACTGATTTACTGTACTGATCTCATAAGTACAACTCAGACTGTTCATATTACTGCTGTCCACCCAAACACAATGCATCAATCAAACCAACACCTGTAGTATTGCTCTTTTTAAAACACTCACAATACTCAGGGAATATGAGAGTTGGCAGCTTTGAAACAAAATTCAAGTCTTATCATTCCTGCATTGACTTGTAAGACTATTTTAAGGCAGAGACAGCTGCATTTTGTGAAAAATTGTAATCCTGCGGGTAATGGTTTGTGTCAAAACATAAAGAATCAACGATTTGTTTAAGTTTAACTGCAATTCGTCAAAACAAACGTATTTTCTCTGTTACACATACACGTTCAAAGAAAAAAACATACATTTTTAATACCTATTTAATGAGCAATGTGACTGGAAAGGCTCAAAAGAGGGAAACCAATCTTGCCAAAACAATGTAGATTTGTACTTCAGTTTCTGTTAACAGTCATAGAGACAGTAATATTAAGAGAAAAAGACAGTGTCCTCATAGAAGCCAGTGAAATAGATCCATTTATGGATCACATTCTCTATTAGTCACACAGATTATCTTTCACAATAAAGACAAGTAATTAAACACAGCATAAAAAGCTAATTATGTGGTCTATCTAACTTGATTGTGTTGTCTGAGTGAACCAATTTATTGCAACACTATACCTTTTGGAAAATGCACAAAGATTTCCAAAGAGAGAGCGAGAAAGAGAGAGAGAGAGAGAGGTTGTATTGTGCTCGTCCTCTATCAGGCATCTCAGTCCAAAAAAGTCACAATAGCAACTTTATAACAGAGCAAAAAAAACAGCCTAAGGCAGCATACCTCTACTAGCTCTTATTCACAGATGTAAGAATGAGGCACATGATCCCTCATTTGCTCTTCCCATTGCAAAGGTTTGAAAAGTAGTACGCGTAAACTTTACTTCCAGTATTTCTGAACATTACAAGGTCATTTGGACTTGCTGGTTTTGGTTGTTCATGCATGCTAAACTTCTGCACTGTAGTACAGAGGCCGTCTCTAAAGTGGCATACAAACCACACAAAGGTGCATTTAACCAGAACGCTTAAGGGTTAGTTCACCCAAAAATGAAAATCCTGTCATAAATTATGTACCCTCATGTCGTTCGACACCCGTAAGACCTCCGTTCATCTTCGGAACACAAATGAAGATATTTTTGTTGAAATCCGATGGCTGAGAAAGGCCTTCATTGACACCAATGTCAGTTCCTCTCTCAAGACCCATAAAGGCACTGAAGACGTCGTTACAAAGCCCATCTCACTACAGTGGCTCTACAATCATTTTATGAAGCGACGAGAATAGTTTGTGCGCAAAAACAAAACAAAATAACGACAGTGATGGGCCAATTTCAAAACAGCTTCGAACCGTGATGAATCAGTGTATTGCTTCATGATTTGGATCGTTAAAGTCACGTGATTTCAGCAGTTTGGCGATTTGACGTGATCCGAATCATGAACAAGAATCGATCCCTGCCATTGACGGAATTACCTGTAATTTACGACAGCGCTTTCCCGCCATTGCCAGAATTTTACGTTATTTATGACGCAGCACTTCCCCGCCATTGGTGGAATGTCCTCTCATTTATAATGCAGCGCTTTACCTGCCCTTGGCGGAATTATCTGTAAATTATTACACAGCACTTCCCCACCACTTGTGTAATTTTCTGTCATTTGAGACAGCGCTTCCACGCCATTAGCAAAATTTTCCATAATTTATGAAACAACAGTTCCCTACCATTGACATAATTTTCAATATAAAAGAGTAGATGGCCTATTATGCATCTTCTGAAAGAGTACAGAATCTCAGCATAAAAAACACAGGAAAAAAATTGCACAAATAAGCAACAGAAGCATTGCTTGCGCACATGTAGGCAAACATAATCATCAAATCTCAACAGCACATGAATCAAAACTGCCTAAAACAACCATTAATTGTCGAACCCACAAAGAGCCGTGCCAGCTTTGGAGGTGTTGACTCCATCTATGTTTCGATCGTCGTTTTTCTCAGCTTTGTATTAAAATGTTGCTTTTGTAATAGTGACAATGTAAAAGAAAAAAAGATGACTGGGGATTTCTGGAACATTAACAACAACAAAAAAATACAAATCTACATTCATTTAATTTATTTTTTCAGTTATGTCATGATTGATAAATGTACTTGTCATGGAATTTGCTGGCCAAAATAGTTTGGCTCACTCTGCTTTAAACTGTAAATGTGGCTAATAGGAAATGTCTCCTCTCTCAACTGTGAACATTCATAAGCTGCCGTCAGAATGCTGGAGTTTTATTCCTGTGGGAATTCAAATAAAATCATCTTTTTTGAAAGATTTGCCAAAGGCAAAGATTTGCATGGACCTTGTGCAGTGCAAATGTTTGTTTTTCAGCAACCACGTACAGTATAGTCCAGCACGTCTAAATGTTATAGAATGGAAAATATAGTTTGAACCTTTCTACATATGCTTTAACATGCTAAAATGTTGGCTGCGTTTGCAAATATGACATTTCAAAGTTAGCATGAAGTCGCTGACTGGGTTGTTTTAATATAGCCTGAGTTTCAGCAAAAGAGTTGGTTGCTGTAATGAAATAAGCCTGTAATTAATTACAATTATTGCTGGTATCAATTACATGACTTCAGTTATAAATCATTAGAGTTGTTTACCACAGAAACGCAGCTTAAAATGTTCTCAGCAAACGTGTTTCTTCCAGACCTCTTTCTAACAGCCAAGGAGGCAAGGACATGCATAAACAAACAACTCAGCGTTCTACATCAGAGCCCATGGCGTATGACGATAACGCACTAAATTATTAAAAGCTCAGTTGATTAGACTGTTGTGCCACAGTCTTTGTGCTATTTTCAATCCTAGGCTCAGGTCAAACACACCAGCTCTGATTTCACATACACACACACACACACCACATGTACAATCTCTCTGCAGCACTTCCGTGGAGCTCACTTGCCTCGGGATGCGACCTTTCTAAAATCTCCATTTTGACCTGTCAAGTTTAAACAAAGCAATTTCAGGCGCAGCTGCACCTGCCGTGTCCGCAGACATCATCCACACTGTCTAGCGGGAAGACAATCATTTGTCTCATTACATGGATAAAATGAGCACAGGATCTCTCTCGCTCGCTTGCAATGCGTGTGTTTGGCAAGAAATTGGCGTAAAAATATGTTGTGCAGATGGCGAAAAAGTGCACAAAAACAGTGCACACCATAATTGTACTATTATACGCCACACAAATGCTTCAAAACATGACATTTAGTACCACACAAAAACAGCAGTTTATACATACTGAAAACACATTTTGAAGCAAATCTATCTGTAACTCATGCAGATACTGCTGCTTAGGCTACATTGATATTTTGAGTCCGAGAGGCCACTGCATCACCATTTGATCTTCATGAATATGGATGTTTTTCTATTTTTCCATTCGCAAGGACACGAAGAAAAAAAAGGATTTCTCTTAGAGCTTGACAGTTTAACAGTTTGGGTGTGAGCAGGTTTTAACAGTACTAAGGGACCATTAAGGTTAAGTGAGATATGAGGAATGATTTGAATAATGGCTGTTGTGAGAAAGGGAAGAGACACGTACATGTCCTTATACCAAATACACAGGGTTCGTACACCTTTTCAAAGGTCAAATTCAAGCACTTTTCAAGCACTTTCAAGGTCCATTTTAAAGATTTTTCCAGCACCTAACACCGCTGTAAATTACATACCAATACATTGTCCAAATTATTATTTAGTGTTATCATCACATTAAAAAGATAATAATGCTATAAACAGCCAAAATTGTTTCGTAAAGCAGAAGGATCAGATATTTAACCAAATCACAAGTTTTATTTCTTTTAAATGTATCACTGTCTAAGTACACTGTGCTTGATATCTAACCTGCCTTTGGGGCAGGTGAACCTGTCGAACAAAATCACTCGACAGGTTCACCTAACTTTCAATTAATTTATTGAAATTTTTTTAAATGCGACCATTTGTGTTTGAGGTAGACAGTCAATCAGATTCAGCTCATTGACCTTTTCTATTTTTAATTAATTTGTTTTTTTGTGTGTATGTCTATTAAAAGTCTAGGCAATCAAATATTTCTTCTGAGGCGATCACTTTATATGATAAAGCTTAAGCTTTTTTTTTTCATAAACATTGATCAATTACCATTACAATTATCTCCCAAATATGCTTACAGAAGTGCATGTTCTACAGTGGGGTAATTGTGTTGCAGTAGCTTACAAACAGCACAAGAAAGCTTGACTTCAAATGGTAAAAAGAAGAAAAAAAAGTAATAAAATAAGAACAAATAAGCAAAAACAATAGTACAAATAAATCAGGTAGGTCTAGGTCTAACTGTATTCAGGTGAGAAACTGAATTAAAAAAATAAACAAGTTATCAAATTTAAAATAACATTGGATTTTCATTGTAAAAATTAAATACATATTACTCTGTTAGGGTTACACACGTTAATCAGTAAAGAGCAGCAAGTGATCTTTTGTCTTTTTGTAGTTTGAATAACTGCTGCCCCTTTAAGACCTGATGCAAGTGTGGAATCAAAACACTGTTTCTGTTACTCATTCTTCTGAACTGTTTATGACTGTATTTACGTTAATACACACCCAGATGAACATTGTAACATTTTTTGTGTGTATTTGACCATTAATAAGCTGGGAAAAGGAGCCATTTTTTATTTTATTTACTTGTCAGAGGTCGGCTTTAATACGGTATGTGCGCACTTCAGATATGAGCGCGAAATCTGCGGGAATTTGTAGAATTATGTGCAATCCTGTGCGAAATTCAGACCGATCACACACTAACACACTGTCATAAAGAAAAATCCAGCAGGACAACATTTGATTTCTACATTTAATAAACAAATTATTTAGTCAGATAGGTATTTGTTGTAAAAGAAATAGTTACAATTTCAAGCATTTTTAAGCACTTTATCCAAAATTCAAGCACTTTCAAGGATTTCAAGCACCCGTACGAACCCTGCCATTACAGCAATAGAAAAAGCTCCTTATATAACTGCTTTTATTATATGCTGATAATTATTTTCTCTTTTTTTTACAATAAAATGGTGTCAACAACAGATAAAAGTGTCTACAATAAAGAGAAAAAAAGTCTTCATATGGTTTTGAAAAACTTCTTCAATCATTTTTTTAAAAAAAGTTTCAGTTTAAATGACTTAAAGTACTTACATACTCTTCCATAGCGTCATTAATAATTTATGATTTATTTACTAATAATTAAAAAAATATTAAATAATATAATTAAATAATATATTCATACTTACAATTAATATCTTCATATAATTAATATAATATAAGGAACAGTGTTATATATAATTATATTATGTTATAATATAAGGAACCGGTGACAGGGTCATGGACGGCCAAGACTCATTGATGCACGTGCGGAGTGAAGGCTAGCCCGTGTGGTCCGAAAAAACAGACGAGCTACTGTAGCTCATATTGCTCAAGAAGTTAATGCTGGTTCTGATAGTACCAAATATATTAGCAAATTTATTAATTTATTTTATAAATTATGAATAATTTATGAATAAGTAAATGTACTTTTTACTGCAATAGGTTTGTGATGAGTAATGCAGTTATAAGTAACATTTTGCATGGCACCTAACTTTTTCTGCAGCAGTTTGTTTCTGCTATAAAGAACTGAAATTGCATTCACCAAGTCTTTATCTTATCAGTACGAGTAAAATACTTAAAAATTGTATAGGATTTGTCACTTGTAACTTGAAATGGAGTAATTTTCTCTGTAAGGAATCTGTATTTTTACTCAAATGTGGTTTTTAGGTACCCCTTTGATGGCTAGGTGCATGTCGCTTACCTGGGGAACATATGGCACCAGGATGCACTATGGGAAGAAGGCAAGCCGGCGGAGGTACTGTGATGCTTTGGGCAATGTTCTGCTGGGAAACCTTGGGTCCTTCCATCCATGTGGATGTTACTGCTGCTAACATCTTGGTGCCTTCAGAGGTCAAGTGGAGTCCATGCTTCAATGGGTCAAGGCTGTTTTGGCAGCAAAAGGAGGACCAACACAATAATGTTATGGCTGATCGGTGTATTTAAATTCTTCATACAAAAAAAAAAAAAAAAAAAAACATAGCAAGTTTAATGAAGACACTATGTGTGAATAGCATTTTAATGCATTTTTTAACAAATTAATACTTCCAGTCAAAACAAAATGACCCATATGCTTTTGGTTCATTTGGGTATTTAAAATGTCATTTGGCTAATCTCCAAACTCAGTTTGTCACCATTCCCGAATACTAATTAAAGCAGGCTAACATGGGTTTTAGCATTATGAGGGTTAATCCATTTGTCTCCCTATTTGAAAAGATCCATTATTATCATTTTTAAAAAGCGGATCGACTTTCCCTTCTCAGTTCCTTTTCTGGGCCTAAGGGGCCTGTTGCTAGGCAATAGTGGCTATCTCTGAGGTGACGTGATCTCCCATGGGCCTGGTTCTCACTCATCACCTTCCACATAAAGACATATGTGCGCGCACACAGCGATAGGCATATACAGAAACATGCATGAAAAGAAATGAAAAAGAAAGTAAGTAGGCAGACCAAAGATAAAAAGGTGAAAAACGAGAGAGATAGAGTGTGAGTTAAGCAACTTCATGCTATCACATTGCTTCCTCTGGACTCATGTCCTTATCTCTAGCAGCCTGTTCTCACCCACTCATTGCAGTGCTGAGAGGGGCTTCACACCAGCCAGACCTCAGTCACTGCAGTGGCCTGGAGGACAGGCAGATGGCTG
Source organism: Pseudorasbora parva (assembly GCF_024679245.1). Taxonomy (NCBI): domain Eukaryota; kingdom Metazoa; phylum Chordata; class Actinopteri; order Cypriniformes; family Gobionidae; genus Pseudorasbora; species Pseudorasbora parva. The sequence goes on along the minus strand of NC_090187.1, from coordinate 38,225,389 downwards.
TAATGAGGAAGCCATGGGTGTAAGAGTGAGCATCTGGACGTCTCCCCTATCTCCTATCCTCTCTTCTCCTCCCCAGAGCTGTGAACGGAGCACTTCAGGCATTCATCAGCCAGAATTAGCAGAGACATGATGTGAGTAAAATTTATCACGATAGCTTGAAGCAGCAGGCCTCTCTGTGGTATTTAAGATTCAATTTTCTTTGCCACTTCTTAGGATTCTGCAGAGATAGTGGGTTTGAATCAGGCTGGTTAGGTGATACTAGGGCAAGTTAGAATAAACTGTAGCGTTTCACATTGCTCAAAAAAAAAGATTAACAAGCACAAATGTATTTAAATGATAATGTTATTTTTTTGTCAAATTCAAGAACATGCCATGTTTGAATACCCAATTGCAGGGCTATAGGCTGGGTTTTAAAAATCACAGAGCCCACATTTTCTCTGATCTACATATGTGCATTTTTAGACATTTGAAGGTCAAAAAAGGATAAGAAATAACTTTAAAAACAATGATTATCTCTCTCTTTAACTTGCCCTGTCTCTTCCACTCCTAAAGCTGAGCTTTGACTGATAGTCTTTTCATTTTCATCTGTATCAGCGAAGAAAATAAATTAACCATATAGTGTCAACTGATATTTATCTGTTATTAATCCTTTTCTTAGATTAGTGAATTTACTGAAGGCTACCGGGAAAGCTAGGAAACCAAGTTTATCAGATGAATTCAAAATATGTACACATTATGCCTAATATGATGAAAACGGCTTTAATGTTTTTTGCTCCCTCACATTGACAGTTACTTTACATGAATCATGTAAATGAGACCTATTTTAAATTCAAAATGGCGAAATTAAAAAAAATGTGCTTTTACTGGTGAGAGTAAAACAATGAGAGACGAACACGCGCCAGAGAGATCCACTTCCGGCGCTTTCCACGCTTGCGCAGACTAAACCCAGAACGCGCGAATGTCACAACAGGAAACACGCATGCCCGCCCTCGGATCAGTCGGACGTAGTGGTGTACAAGAGGTAAAAACAATATAAATACTCTCTTTTTTCGTTTTCTTACCGCTCGTTTCGTGCCTTAGGCCATCAGTGTGTACTTACGATCGGGGATTGTTTAATTTAGACTTCTCTGTGTATGCTCTTTGAGGTGGTGACCATAGACCTGCATTATGTGAGGCACAGACAAGAACGGTTTGACCTAAAATGATCAAAATTGAAACTACTGGGGAAACAAATACTCCTACATCTCGGATGCCCATAAGGTAAGCTAAAACATATCAAAATTTAATTTCAAAGTGAACTATCCCTTTAATTAATAATTGTGTAATTGTGTATGTGTGTGTCTTGCGCAGCACCAGCCAAAGCCCGAAAGCAAAGTTTGAATCTAGCAGTTATGTGACGTGACTGAACATACTAAATTGCATATGTGGTACCATACCCTCAGGGGCAAAGACACAAAAAAAATGGGACCGTATCACACAAAAGGTTAAATAATTTCCACCCAAGGCATGCGCTAAAAAAGGGGCGAGGCCTGGCTGAGTGATTTCCCTAGCTGTGTGGTGAAACCATAGAGACAGAGCAACACGCGTCATAATCTGAAAGCCACGCCCACCGGAAAACAAACCAACCGTCTCCATTGACTTTCTATTGCAGGGAGCGGCCTCCTTGTCATTTCTGACTTAATCTAACAATGTCTAAAAGGGGTTAGGTGGTGTACAGAAAACAAGCTAAAAAAAAACAGGAACAAAAACCCTTAAGTTTTTATAAGCGGATGACCCCAAAAACGAGCGTTTAAGGACACAAAAGTAGATACAGGCACTTGAGACAGAGAGCAACATGCAATATTACAGTGAGAACTACGCCCACTGAAGGGGAAAGTAATCAGCGACAGGACATATAATATATAAAACTGACATTCGTATATTTGACAAAATGTTTACTGCACACGTAGGCATACTGAGGCATCCTGAGTGTCAGGATCTCAAAATTGACCCATTCTTCCTGCTGAAGCTTCACGTCTTATTGCCTGTATCCACTTTTGTCTCCTTAAACGCTCGTTTTTTGCGGTCGACAGCTTATAAAAACTTAGTTATGTGTGTTTTAGCTCCTTTGCTGTACACCATGTCACATATCAGCTTTTAGACATTGTTCTGTTTTTTGTCATATGTAAGAAAAGACGACACGACCGCTTCACGCAATACAAAACAAAGTCAATGGAGAGCGTTGGATTGCGAACACTTGAAATGAAATCATCGTGCCTTCAATGACATTAACTGTAGAAAAATATTTGAGGTGTAATTTTATTGCTTAGTTTGCCTCACATTCATTAGAAAACACAGAGGGGCAACTATACTGGGACCGGTCACTGGGGGGCGATCGAGGAGCGAAAGCTTCAGTTTCTGAAAGGGATGCTGCAGGCTTGGGTGAAACTTAGGGATGTGACATTTCCAAAACACACGCAAAGTGTTTGGCCAATCACAACACACTGGTCTAAACTACCAATCACACTGTGCTTTTTGGAAGGAGGGGCATCATAGGGACAGCAACTAAACAGTGTTACTGACAGACTAGGAAGTGAGGTGCTGCAACACTATAAAATATGTAAAAAATAAAAAAATAAAAAATAACATTCAAGCATGAAAACCTTTTCTAGCAAACCCCAAAACGAAAATCAAGACTTTGAAGCCACAGAATACAACCCTGAGTATTGCATTATTCCTCTCACAGAGGGTTTCTGCCTTTGTAGAACGCTCCAAATCAGTCACCTGTGAGGTTTCATGCCTGTTGAATTCATGCGTATGCAGGCTGGAGGCAGCTCACTAGGCTTTGGAACAGAGCTTTAGTGTGTGCCAATGTTTTAAGAAGAATGTTTAAGACAAATAACAGTGAATGATAGTCTGAAGGCTCAAGCCAGTTCCAATACTGCCAGAGGGCCAGTGAAGACTGACTGAATGTACAAACTGCAAGAAACAGAGCCTCCATTCACCGGTTAGCACGACATGACAGGCTGTGTCTGCTGAACATGGCTGTGCAAACACACGCTTGCTCAAGAAAACGTCCAGTTGGTTTTCAGCAAAGTCAGTAAAGTTCCCATCAGCAAAGTGTTTATCTGATCTCAGTTCAGAGGCCCCAAACAGGCCTGACCGTGGACCATCTCCGTTGCAATGTTGAGAGACATACGCCTGGATCCTGTGTCCATCCTCAGAGTGGCTAATCCATCTATCATGTCCCTCGCTGATAACCTCTACCATGTTTGGCCTCTCATGTCACCGCTGCTTTGTGCACTTATCTGCACCATAATGTCGGCTTGTGCGGGATCAGAGAGTAATAATGTAGCTAGCGACAGGGCAGAATTGTCTTATGTGGCGTATGTTGGGTGGTTGTCCAGGGTCAATAATGTGACATTTTTTGTCCTATTCATTTTGTCAAAAATACATTAAAAACACTCAAAATACACTCGTACACACTCAAAACTCAAATAACTATGACTTGAATACACCTCTTCCAGGATGATTCAATACAACTGTGCTGTTATCCAGAGTTGTTGTCATTAACTAAAACTAATAATTTTTGTGTTTTGGCGCTATACCAAAAAATAGCCACCGAATGACTCAATTTTTTCATTAAAAAATAAAAATTGTGTTCTCCTGTGACAGATTAAAGGTATCTGTCACAGGAGTCGACTTAGAAATAGGGCTTACACTCCACTTAGAAATAGGGCTTATTCAACCTCTTTCCTACATTTAGATATTTAGGAAAATGCATTTTCGCCGCTAGGTTAGCTTAGCATAATGAATGGAATCCTATGTTGCCAGCTAGCATGTCCCGAGTAAAAGTGATCCAAAAAAAAACCCCACCTAATTACTTCATGAGGCCTGCGTATTCACAATGAGTACAAATAACGATGCAGATTAAGACTAGGCGATTTCCTAGGCAGATAGTCACTTCGGGAAATATTATGGGGAAGCACAGGCGAAGCATTGCTACTTGGGCGGAGAGATATCACGCAGCACATTGTGATCGCTCAACACCCGGAGGAGATGAGGATTAGAGCTGGGATATCTCTGCGCCCAAGTAGCAGTGCTTCGCCTGTGTTTTCCCATAATATTGTCACATGTCAGTTGTTGTTGTTTTTTGGATCACTTTTACTTGGGACATGCTAGCTGGCAACAAAGGATTCCATTCATTATGCTAAGCTAGCGACGACCCTGCCAAACTAAAACAATGCATCAACTGAGACACAAATCCATTTGCCCACATATCTAAATGTAGGAAAGAGGTTGAATAACCCCTTATTTCTAAAAACAGTGGAGTGTTGCTTTAATACATCTCTGTCACAATTTTCACCAAATATGGAACCTTGAATCTCTGACCTTCTGATATGTGTTTTGAGGACATTTAAAATATTATAATAATAATAATAATAATATTTAAATACATTTTGTAATATGAAAGTGACACCGCCCACGAAGGGGACCCAACAGACATTAAACTAGTTTTAAAAGATCTCTCTTTTTTCTTTTCATGGACACATCATTGACCCATTTGTGCAACTTTGGGAAAAGTGTAGCTGACTCTGAGTGGGAAAAACCCATGAATGTGATGCCGAGCTCCACGTACTCAGTGTGCGGCTGTCTTGCATGTAAACAGAAAAGACAAAGTAAGACTCAAGAAAAGTGAGTTAGAAAGAGAAATCACAGTGTATGAAAGCTGTTGTTGGCCACACTGATTAAGATTGAGCTTGCTGTGATTAGGATCGCTCACACTTCTGCTTTTTTTGCCTTTCACTCATGGCCACCACCGAGCCGGACACGTGTTGCTTCAACACAAGCTTTTACATGCAACATGATACAGGGATATACACTATACATCCATAAAAAATTATATATATATACACACACACACATTTAATTCGCGCGCACACACACCATTTTTTTTTCAAACTGCCCTAAGACAACAGGCTCAGGGTAACATTTGCTTCACAGCTGTGTGGGCACATATGGGATGGCAGGAAGTTCAGCGGCTGTCAGCGTGACGTGCAACGAATGTTTTCCAAGCACTTCAGAGGATGAGCTAACCCCTCCCCCCACCCCCATCTCCCACCCCTCTAAAATTTATGGAGTCCAGCAGCAAGTGGTTCTCATTAACCATGTCATCTTCTTAACAAATTGCTGCATTGCTCTCACAGCTGGAGCTGTGCTTATGGGAACTTATTATGCTATTTACCCCTTGGAGTGCTCAATTTTGGCTGAATTACAATAGATTGAACTGTTTCTGAAAGTTAATTTCCATTGTACTTTATTTCTATCTATCTATCTATCTATCTATCTATCTATCTATCTATCTATCTATCTATCTATCTATCTATCTATCTATCTATCTATCTATCTATCTATCTATCTATCTATCTATCTATCTATCTATCTATCTATCTATCTATCTATCGTGAGAAAAATAAGTATTTGAACACCCTGCTATTTTGCAAGTTCTCCCACTTTGAAATCATGGAGGGGTCTGCAATTGTCATCGTAGGTGGATGTCCACTGTAAGAAACAATCTAAAAAACAAAATAACAATGAATGTTTTTTTGAACTATTTATTTGTATGATAGAGCTGCAAATAAAAGAAAAATCAATGTTAATATTTGGTACAGTAGCATTTGTTTGCAATTATAGAGGTCAAACGTTTCCTGTAGTTTTTCACCAGGTTTGCACACACTGCAGGAGGGATTTTGGCCCACTCCTCCACACAGATCTTCTCTAGTTCAGTCAGCTTTCTGGCCCGTCACTGAGAAAAACGGAGTTTGAGCTCTCTCCAAAGATTCTTTATTGGGTTTGGGTCTGCAGACTGGCTAGGACACGCCAGAACCTTGATATGCTTCTTACAGAGCCACTCTTTGGTTATCCTGGCTTGATATCCATGATGCTACCACCCCCATGCTTCACAGTAGGGAAGGTGTTCTTGGGATGGTACTAGGGCTGTCAACGAATATTCTAAATTACGTATATATATATTCGAATAGTTTTAAAAAAACGAATTTCGAAGGTGAAAATTCATATTCAAATTTAAAAAAATAAAAAAAAACTGGAAAAAAAACCCACCCCCGTGGGAGTAGAGGTGTGGCTGTCTGCAGCTTGGTGAAAAAAGGTCCACTATTGGAGCAATCATTAGAAAATGGAAGAAAGGTAAATGGACTGCATTTATACAGCGCTTTCAACAGACCCTACGGCCATCCAAAGCGCTGTATGTCTGAGATTTTAACTCCAAAATCTAAAAAGCCATGTCTGGAAGTACGTTGGATTTTGGTCGGTATGAGGTAAAATTGTTGAGCAGCGAGATAGTTATATGCAAGCTATGTAAAATACAGTTAGCATACCATGCCTCATTTTATTTAACATTAAACAGAAACACTAAAGTGTAGGCTGCTGTACTGACTGAATAGATATTGCATGAATAAAGGATAAATGCACACTTCCACTGGTTTGATTATTTACCGTTTCATCTCAAGGAAAAGTTCCACGTTTAGCACAGCAGAGCTCGCCCTCCCGTGTAGTTCTGGGCTGATTTCTCACCTTTCTTAGGATCTTTGAGACCCCATGAGGTGAAATCTTGCATGGAGCCCCAGTCCGAGGGAGATTGACAGTCTTGTTTAGCGGCAGTGGCTCAGTGGTTCATGTAGGTTGTCTACAAACCGGAAGGTTGGTGGTTCGATCCCCGGTTCCACCTGACCAAGTGTCGAGGTGTCCATGAGGAATACACCTAACCCCAGCTGCTCCTGACGAGCTAGATGGCGCCTTGCATGGATGACACCGCCGTCAGTGTATGAATGGGTGAATGTGAGGCAATATGTAAAGCGCTTTGGATGTCCGTAGGGTCTGTTGAAAGCGCTGTATAAATGCAGTCCATTTACCATTCTTCCATTTTCTAATGATTGCTCCAACATTGGACCTTTTTTCAACAAGCTGCTTGGCAATTTCCCCGAAGACTTTTCCAGCCTTGTGGAGGTGTCTCAAAAAAACTGAGACAATACATAATATTACAAAAATAAAATAACGTATGAAAAAAATGGTCTGCCATTGTCTGTGATGTTTGTTTACTGTAATATTTACCAGTAAAGAGTAGGTTATAGCTACTTAATTAATTGAATTTATAAAAAAAAAAAAATCTTTTTAATATTCAAATACACTAGTCTATATCACCAGATGCATTGGTTTAGCAACAAGTACAAGCCACTTCAGAGACACAGATAGTTGCGTGTTCTGAGTTAACACAATCGAGCGTAAAAATACGAATACATATACATATCATATTCATTACATATCACTGGAAAATACTAAAACGGGAAGACAGCGGGAAAAGAGCTAAAATACGTGAGAAACCCGGAAAAAAAGGGAGGGTTGACAGCTATGAGTCAATGACAGCTAGCGGTGGTTGGAACCTTTTCTTAATGAATGCACCTGAAAATTATGCAATAAACATGTTTTTGACAAATATTTCAATTTGTTTGTGGTCTATATAGCCTTCAATTAGCCTATGCGCCCGAAGGCACGGCTTGAAGACCCAGTCAGTTTAAATTCATACCTACGAAATCACTATCACCAAAAATGTACTTTTTTTTTTTTTACATTGAAATTTGAAGAAAAAAATTTTGACCTACCTACCGACCCTTTTTTAATTGTTATTTAATAATTTTTTACTGTTACTGCAAACCAAAATATTTTTAAGGATGGACTTACTGTTAATTCATTAAAAGTTTTAGTATGGTAAAGTATCACCTAATACACTTACTTAAGAGTAGGGGTGTGTGATATATCGCCTGCGATAATATCGTAATTGTTGTTTTAACGATGTGCGATCTGACATTATCAAGTATATATCCCTCACACACACACACACACACACACACACACACACAGTGTGTGTATGCGCATACACCAAGTTAGGGCTGGGCGATAAAACGATAACGATAATTATCACGATATAATTTTCCTCGATAAAACGATAACAACAGGTCGATAAATTCTCAATATAATGCTTACGCGCTATCCGTAATGCTGCGCATGCGTATTGCAGACCGGGCGTCTGGGTGCTGCACGCGGTAATGTTTACAGTCTGTGGCTGACAGGCTTGGAGGATCGGAGATAAGTGGAGCGATAAAAATGAGCAATAGTGAAGAAAATGCAGCGCTCACGGCCAGCTCGGAGGACACAGATATCGTTGACAAGTTAGTTCGCTCAACTTCAGTGGTTTGGAGATATTTTAGCGATCCCATCCGACATAAAACAGAGCGACGTGCGTGGACTGCTTATCATAGGTTCACGTTCACCACACAGAATTTAATTATTAAATTATCGTGTTTCTTCAAAGTCCTTCCATATAACATGCAGCCCAACACAGCGGTGAATCTACATTAACTACATTCACACACCGGCTTATTACCTTGTTAGCTGTAGTGGGTGACTTATTTACAACAGGCTAACGTTACCAAACTATAATCACTAAAACATCGGACTTGTACATCGCTATCATAATTGTTTGTCTTTGGTGATGTATTAATGACTCCGCATCGCCTGTATCAAAAGAGAAATAATGTCATCTGGTGTTTAAAATGAATAAAATAGACTAGACAGCCCTTACTGGAGATCCACAAATACTGAACTTTTCTCTCTCCCGACCAATCCACTGTCGGTGAGGTGTGTTTGTGTGTGTGTGTCGGTGAGATGCACGGTGGACCAATCCACTGTGAGGCAAGAGAAGGGGCCTCAAAATGTTTCTTAAAACGCTTTTTTTTTGACCGATTGCGTTCTTAGTGTTTTACTTAGACAATGAGCTGAGTTTCACTTCTTTTCCAGTTACAGAACGAAATATGAATGTCAGAAGGTAGGCTATATGATACAGTACAACTTACAGAAGAGCACTGCGTGTCAGGACACCCGGGATGTCGCGTTTTTCACTCTTGGTTAAAACGTGAATAGACCTATACATCATAATCCCGTGATAAAGCTGACAAAATAATAATAGTAATGATATTGCAATACTTTTTAAATGTTTTCAAATGATATGCGATCATTTTGACATTTTAACCGAAAACTATGCGATCAGTTAGACACGAATCATAAACTGGCATGATTGCGACCGCGTCTCGCACCAGTGTCAATCACCTGACTGTGGGTGAAACGTGCGATTTGAACTATGATGAACATTAATATTTCTTTATGAATTTTAGCAAGCAGTTGTGTTAGAAGGAAAACATGGTCTCTAAACTGAGTCCTGAACAACGTGCGCGCTTGTCAATATGATAACTAATCTTCACCTGGTTTTGGAAGCAGCCGTGTTCAATGAGACAACACGCGAGGGGAGGGGGAACAAAGCAAGAGGCGGGAGGCGCGCGAGGCTCCGCGAGCACAACACAGAGAAGGCAAACGAGCAAAGTGGCGGAATCAGAATTTAATATAAACAATATATCGATATATACGATATGTCCAAATCCATATCGAGCTGAAAAAATATCTCGATATATTTTAAATATCGAGATATCGCCCACCCCTATATTAAACATCTGCTCGAACTGAATCCTTCCAAGCTCCAAAAGGTAACGAAATAGGTTTTATTTTATTCTTCTGTAGCTGTTACTCTAATATCAGGAGTTTTATATTATCACTACAGGTAGAGGTCTATCCATGTTAAATATAGATCTGGGTCGCTAACGACCTGAATATGTAAGAATGTTTGGTGAAACAGTCATGCATTTAAGGGTTAATTGCATTTTATTTAATTTTATTTAATTACATTTTATTTTATTTAATAACTTTTATGTCAAAGATACAGGAGACACATAGCAGCCAATACAATCTGTTGTTTAATATCTGCTTGTATTGCCTCATAACTGATGAAAAATTTGCTTTGTGTGCAGTAGAATTTTGATGCATCACAATGCATCGTAGAATCGAATTGAATCGAATCGTTACCTGGTGAATCGTAATCGAATCGAATCGTGAAGGCAGTGCCAATGCACACCCCTATTCAACGTTGTTTAAAACATCAAAAACTAGGTAAAAATGCTCATAATAGGAAAAAAAAAACATTTAAACGTTTTGGAAAAGATTATTTCTGTCACAGCTGTGAACTGACCAACACAGAATATGAAGAATAGCAAAAACTTTAGGAGTCAGATATCAAATATAATTTTTTTGTCAATATCGTGCACACCTACTTAAGAGTAAACATGATTAAGCTGAAAAAATCTTGAGTTCAAAAATGTAGGACATATAACAACTTGATTAGCTCTTTGTGAATTAATTACCTTGTAAATTAAAGCTGAGCAGTTTTACAGCAAACTGAGCAAACATTGAATTCCATCACATTCTGTCTGTCTTTGTAATTAAATATTATTCCCTCTACTTACTTTTCAATGTAATTATGAGTCTGTCATAATTTTACATTCTTTAAAAGTGAAATCTGGAAAATATCACAAAGACAATATGTATTTTCTGTGACTGAAGGGTGAGGTGTGACGAAGCATCTGTCCAGCTGTGAGCCTGACAAGGAAAATAAGCATGAAAGAGAGCTGAAACTGACGGGGGGAAAAATCCACACCTTTATGGAGAGCCGTTTTTATTTCCAAAGCCACCCTGCATTAACAGCTTTCATCTGGTTTTCCTTGGCAGCCAAGAACTAAAATTTATCCAGCAGGAATTATGGTATAAATTGTTCCTCAGACAGAATAAATGAACTGACTGCACCTGGCCTGACACAGCTGTTTTGCACATAGCACAGGATCAATAGACATCCAATTGTTCATCAACATGCTCTTAAGAGAAAACACAACATGCGGGTCTGTTAGAATCAAGGAATGACCACGTCAGCAAAAAACAAAACAAAAAAAACCTTGGTCCACCCAACAAGATTTTTACAAAGATGCCACAATATTGTGAGCTGTACGGTTAAGCAAAGATATCTGACAGCGTACAATCAGCATTACAGCACTAAATATATTTAGGAATATCAAGATCAGGTAAAACTTCTGCTAAAAAACTAACACTGTAAGGAAATCCAGAGAAAAGCAACAAAACAAAAAAATATGAATTATTTTCTGCCAGGGCATTATTTGTTAAGTTTACGGACATTTCCTTTAGATGATTAGTTCACCCAAAAATAAAAATTAAGTCATCATTTACTCACCCACATGTAGTTTCAAAACCGCAAGAGGTTTGTTCAACCTTAAAACACAAATTAAAATATTTGTAATAAAAACATTAAGTCCAGTGCGATATTCTAAAAAAAGATGATTTAAAAAGGTCTTTACGGCTGTACAATGAACTTATTTTGTAGATCTTTAGAAAACAAGCCTTCTACTGGTGCTTTATTAATAAATATGTTCTAATCTCCATAACATCAACTCAAGAAATGATTTTTTTTTTTAAATGTATCTTAATACACAGTAAAGAACCTTTGAAAAACCTTTATTCTTAAGTGCAATATTTTCTCAATAAGTACAATTTAAGTTGAGGGTTATAGGTTAAAGAATTTTTGTTTGGCATCTGAATATAGCAAATAAAAATATTCTTTTGCATACAGTATTTTACACTGGATGTGAACAAGCACTGTGGTTTCATCTGAAAATTCAGACTCGCTGAGAATCGACCTTAAACGAGGTTGTACAGCTATCAAATAGTCACGGTAGAGGTTTTTCCTGTAGAGCAGAAGGACGACTGCTGCCCCACAAGCAGATGGAGCGCTTCCAATGTCAGACATTCCACGAGCAGCTTGTAATATTTCCAGTGTTGGCTCAGTCATATCCTGACGGTCTTGCACACAGCTGCAGAGCAGTACAGTAATACTGCCTTGAGGATGTGAGCACATTACAAAATGGGGCCCTTTACAGTGAGAGAAAATATAGCAATCAAAACTGAATAAATTATAAATTAAAAGTTGCAGCACAAAACCCAAGGCAGCATGAGAGAAACAGCTGAAGTCTGCAAAAATATTGAGTTCCACTAATGCGATTTGTCATGTGGGTACAATGTTAGAGGAAAATCTGCCATTTTGGTTTTATACAAAGAAAACTGCTAAATCAGCTTTTAGTTTTCTGGCCATGGTTTGTTATCGTTTGTTCATGCACTTAAGGGATTGTACTATAATAACAGTAGAGTATATACTTTAAATTTACTGTATGTAAAAGCCAGTAGGGATTTTATTGCTTGAATGGGTTTTTGTACACAATATATGAGGAAGGCTTCAAGCTTAAAGCAGTTTGTTTGGCATGCACAAGTTACGGTCATCTTTTTAGCAATTATCAGACACCTACTTCTACAACAATGAAAAGTTATGCAGTGCCCTTGGCGAGGATTTGCAAGTAAGCGGAGTCCATTTAAATCGAAGCCTGCAGACAAAAAACAGAGTCTGTTATAGATAAAGACTCTCACAGTTTAAATCTACTTGTTATGGCGGTAGCATTTGATGTCCTCTACACCTGTGGATTAACTCTGTGAGCTTGTCACCTCTGCTGAATGGCTTCAAGGGCACCTAATGAAGTGAACGTGTCTTGCGTCATCAACAAAGCATTAAACACAACAAAGAGATCGGTGTGTTCGACTTGAAGTGCTGCTGAGCAAACCCAAAGCCTGCAACCTTAGCCGAAATGCTGGGAAGAAGACAAGGCCATTTTTTGGAAATGGATGTCAATGGAGGAGAAGCTTTACTACGCTGAATGAACTGCTTTTCTGTGGAAATAACGTTATCGTTAACAGTTTCCACACCGAGTCTATTTTTTGCTTTGCTTAAACATTTGTTTTGGATTTATCTATTTTTAGAATTTACACAACAACAAAAAAATGATTTTTCATAAGAGAAGTTACGAACAAATGCACGACAGGCGTGATTCACTTTACGGCACTTCTCATTCATTTCTATGATATCCCCTATTTTGATAGCGTCGCTCCACACATTCGTAACCCAGGCAACGAGTCGACTATGGCAGAATCTGTGTGTTACTAATCCAGATCCAATACTCAATGAAAAAGTCACCCCTTCCATCACAAAAACACAAACCGTTCTCATGAACAACTCTATAGTAAACGAGCATGACAGTCCAACTCACGACATATAACAATTATGACCAGATTAGGGTTATATAAATGCGCTCCTTATTGGCATCCCTAGCAAAAATCTCCATAGGCTGCAGTGTATTCAGAACAGCGCTGCTAGGATCCTCATGAGGGTGCGCAAATACGACCATATCACCCCCATTCTAAAATCACTCCACTGGCTTCCTGTGTCGTTCAGGATCGAGTACAAGATCTCTCTCCTTACCCACCAGTGCATCCATGGTGATGCTCCCTCCTATCTCAAGGAACTCCTCACTACACAAACAGCCACTCGTAACCTCCGCTCTGTTTCGCTGTATCGCCTCAAAACTCCCACAGCCAATCTCCGTACTATGGGGGATCGGGCCTTCTGCTCTTCAGCCCCCAGTCTGTGGAATGCTCTCCCTGATCACCTGTGGACTCCACAGACTATAGATACTTTTAAGCGTGGTCTTAAAACCCACCTTTTTAGCAGAGCTTTTAATTGACTTTTAATTGACTTGCTACTTGTTTAATTTATTTTATTTTATTTTTCGGTTTTATTTATTTATTGTTGTTGATTGTTTAGTTTTTGTTTTTAAATTATGTAGCACTTTGAGATTTTGTTTAATATAAAGTGCATTATAAATAAAATTTATTATTATTATTATTATTATTATTATATAGATCATGAAAAGAGGAAACAAACATATATTAGGAGTATAGTATCTTACTAGTACACATTTTGTAAGCCGACGCTTGAAACAAGGACCGGAATTTGCGCAGTAGAGAACAGGAAGTAGAGGTCAAACTGGAGGAGCTTCTGCTGCTGTGGAGGTTGCCGCACACGCTACACCCTTAAAAATAAAGGTGCCAGGAAGAACCAAAAATAGGTTTTCACAGTGATGCCATAGAAGAACCATTTTTGGTTCCCTAAAGAACCGTTTTGTGAAAGGTTCTTTAAAGAACCATTTTTTTTCTAACCATTTTATAGTCTAAAAGAACATTTTGTGCAATGGAAAGGTTATTTGGATATTAAAGGTTCTTCATGGATCCATACACCCTGCCAAATAAACATTTAAGAACCTTTATTTTTAAGAGTGTAGAGAGAGAGAGCGGGGAGAAGCGATTAGGCTCGTTTTGTTGTGAAAACCTGGCAACTCTGCTGTATTTATAGGAGTGCTGCAGGTTTGGTCTCAATTCATTGAGGTTGTAATGTGATTGGTTATCAAGGCACCCGTGATCCAAGTTAGCAGTTACGCTTCCTCCAATGGTAGAGCCACAGACCCTCATAACTCAAGTTACCTGAATTATTTGCCTCGATGCTTCGTTTAGTCCATTAAATTCATAGACTGTAAAAAAAAAAAAATATGATAAGCGTAAAGTAGAGACGAGCTGGCCGTTGCCATCTTGGCAGCGCGTTATCGCGAATCACACCCAGATAACAGAATGTGGGCGGAGCTTAAGTGACGCAATGACTATAGACGGCGGATAACCACCTGCCATTCAAAGTAACCACGCCCTTAATTATGCAGAACTTTAAGGCTTCATATAATGTAAACAAATGAGTTATAAAATAAATATTCACCCCCCTCATAGTTGTCATGAAGGGCAAAATTAGCCGTATAGAACAAAACCACAATTTGTACCAGGCTGTAAACATGTTTTTTTTCTGCTGTAAAGCTGGGAATTTTAACATGGAGCTCAATAAGACTCTGCTCCTTCTGGAGACGAGGAATTGCAATTTAAAATACTTCCGTATTGGCTTCAAGAGATCGTGGTAGGTTGCCGCTTGATTCAATTACACACGGATGTTGCAGGAATATTTGTGTGTGTGTGTGTGTGTCTGTGTGTAAGGACTCAGGAGTATGTGTGGATTGCGGTTAAACAGTCCAAAAATTGCGGGTGGATGAGAGAAATCATTAATGTGTTGATTTTAATAAAGATGTGGAACTCTCATTTCACGGTAAAATGCAATAAATGCGTGACGTTCTTTAACTTTCATTTTCAGCTCATGTCAAGATAAAAGACAGCAATGTGAGAAAGAGAGTGGTATCAACACTGGTAATATAATTTAGTCTCGCTGTTTTTAAATGAAGACCACTGTGCGTCAAGCTTCAGGATGCAATGCTGAACAATTTCTTTTGCGGCAGTTCGCGCGTCAACTGAGGCGAGACGAGCAACTCCAAACACATGAACAGCATGGATGGAGTTTGCACATGGATCACCGTCATTGTGATGTGTGTGAAATCTTTGATGAGACTTTATATGTTGTAGGTTTAGTTTTAGATTGTACTACGTTTACCTTTTTAAAGTAACTGAAATTGATTTGTATATAGCCTAATATAATATGGCAATTGAATGCATTAAAATGGTTTAGCTTCACAGTTATTAATGTATGCAATTTCAGCAATAAAACAAAAAATTTCTAAAAAGAAAACAAATTAGATGTTAATTTTAGGATACCAGTCTTATTTATTTTCTCTTATATTTAGTATTGCTCTTTAATAAAGTCATTATTATCCGAATAATAGGTAGAATACTCGATTACTAAAAGAATCGATAGCTGCAGCCCTATTTCATGAGAAAAATCACTGCTTATTCAGAATTTTTAAGTTTAGGCTAAAGAGATATGAACAAGTTCTTTGAAAAAACATCTATGACTTTTGATACATGTCCAGTCTTCATGCTCTGTTGAGTATGGTTTCATTAATAATAAACATATATTCCATAAAGCATGCATATTTGTCCATACCCATGTTGATTCGAGTATTAAAAACTTGAAACATTAATTAAGATACATTTGCAATGGACAAAAATGTCTGATTAAGTTGCGATTAATCGTGAGTTAACTCATGACAATATGCGATTAAATATTTTAATCGATTGACAGCCCTACTTAAAACATATGAAAAACACAACACAGACTTAACACTAAAACAACACAAACACAATTTTCACCAGTTACTAATCGCTTTAGGCAAAATTCATACAAAACCACTTCTACTCTGCACCCCTTAGATACTTTTGGAACAATGCAAATAGACAATAGGGGTGTAATTTTATGGATTTGTACAAACAAACAAAAACATACCGAACCGTGACTTCAAAACCAGGTACTGAACAGTACTGAACAGTCATTTTGTACTGTTATTAGTTCATTATTTGTCACAAAGAATACACAGGAGAAATGACTGTAAAGAAATTTGCTACAAAGATTGACTGCTATATTCCATATGCCATGCCTGAGCAGCTTTTGCTGGAATCAGCCCCAGCTTTCCAGAACCCAAGGCCTCCTGGAGGAATGTAAAACAGGTGCCATTCCATTGGTTCCCCCCACAGTGGGGGGAGTAAGAAAAACTCCCACCCACACAGGAGCCCGGACTTGACTGACAGCACATCATTCTTCAGCCAGCTGTGTCTTCTGCTGATTTTCCATAAAAAAAATTCCCAAGCGACACTGAAAAGGAGATGCTCACCATCACAGCAAAAATCACCCAAAAGAGCAACACATGTCTGACCACACACACGCGACTGTAAGCGTTGCTGTGGTTGTCTTCTCTTCACACCTTACTTATTGCATTTTAAAGCTTATTCGGGTCTTTTCTTCAGCCATATTGCAATGCACCGTGGCAGTTAGAAGAGAAAAAGATGGAAATGTTGCCAAGACTGCACATTCACTGAAGAAATCAAACTTGCCTATTTCTCCCCTTGATCCATGTGTGTTTCCTCACAGTTCTTTCCTCTGGTATGACCTAAGCCATGTAGGAGACTTTTGGCAGGGGATTTAAAGAGTTGAACTGCTATTTGTATCAGCATCAAAGCCTCAAAGATTACCATAATTCCTCTTGGAATAAAACTGCCAACTACATGCTTGAGCGTCTGATGATATGACCTTCGTTCTGACTCTCATTGATTCTCATGTCTACATAAGCATTACAGTTCCTAAAACAAAGCACCAAACAAATTGCCCTTTATTGTGTGTGTGCAGATATTTCTACAGGAACTTAAGTCTAAAGCACCTTTTCTCTCTAAGCTTTAAAGCAGTGTTTCTTAACCTTTTTGACTTAATGGCCCTGTGTTGTCTAACATTATGTGAAGGCCTAGCTTGAGGCTGTCTACTTGATGTGACACAGCGAATGTTGCAAATCCATTTGTCTTTTATGTCAGAAGTCAAACGTGTCATCAGATTTCTGCCAGGGATTTGTCATGTCCTGCCACATTCAGTGTAGACAGCATCACTGATTATAATGGGTTCAATTTGCTTTTGTAGTATTGTTTTCAAACACGTTGTGACGTTTAAAGTAGATTAGTCTTCTTCACGTTTACCTGCCACTGGCAGTTCCTCCACAAACTTGTCCATACTTAGTGCAGAATCAGGCATTCATTTATATTTTACATGACTCCCTGCAATACTTAAAGGGATAGTTCACCCAAAAATGTAAATTACCCCATGATTTACTTACCCTCAAGCCATCCTAGGTCCATATGGGATTCTTCCTTCAGATTAATACAATCAGAGTAATATAAAAGATGTCCTGACCAATCCAAGCTTTATAATGGCAGCCCAAAATGTGAAGGCCAAAAAAGTGCATCCCTCATAAATTTACTCTATACAGGAGGTGATTAATAAAGGCTTTCTGAAGCAAAGCGGTGTGTTTGTGTAAGAAAAATATCCACATTTAAAACTTTATAAAATCTTCCACCAGACCGCCTTCCATATTCAATGAAAAAAGCTAGGTAAAAGGGTTAGTTCACCCAAAAAATACATTTATGTCATTAATGACTCACCCTAATGTCGTGATTCGGATTGCCAATGTCACGTGATTTTATAGAGCTGCACGATATGAGGAAAAGTTGCGATGTGCGATAACATTGTTTAATATTGCGATGACGATATGACTTGCGATAAATATTCAAATGTGAATGTTAGCTATACTGTTTCCATGTTTTAGTGCTTTAATAGGTTCTTTGTGAACATATAGCCTATACCTATAGATAAGTTTTTACTTTTTTTTATTGATCAAATTGCACTTAAATGAGGGCCGGCACAAGCTTAATTGCCGCTCTA
Source organism: Pseudorasbora parva (assembly GCF_024679245.1). NCBI lineage: Eukaryota > Metazoa > Chordata > Actinopteri > Cypriniformes > Gobionidae > Pseudorasbora > Pseudorasbora parva. Next base: position 38,207,256 of record NC_090187.1, on the reverse strand, counting down.
GGCAAAATACCGTTTTACACTCATAAAAGACGATCTTTGAGATGCATGCATGTGAAAGACTGGAGTTTTTGTTCATTGATAAAATTGCACTAAAATAAAAGCTTATACAGATAATAAAAGCTTTTTCAGATTTTTTTTTTAAATTCTTAAAAATAAATCAGCACCACCTATGCAAATACAAATTATTTGTTTTAAATAATAAAATAATTAGCTTACAGGTCCAGAGGTGCGGGATGTGGGGGTTTCACAGAATTGGAAATGGAAAGCATATTTTTGTTCATTTACATTTATTCATCTTCGCCATCTAGTCATTTATTTGTAATAAATATTTGAAATGGCCCATTAAAGGTCCGGCTCTTCGCGTGTTTTCGAAGCTTTGATTATGTTTACAGTGTGCAATATAATATAAGTTCATGATTCACGTGTAAAAAAAACAGTATTTTTCATTCAATTTTCTTATCAGTACAGCGCTGTTTCCTCTGTCCTAAAAAGGACCTGATGATTTCCTTGTGCTATGAAGTCCCTCCTTCAGAAACAGGTAACGAGTTCTGATTGGGCCAGCGCTTCCCGTGTTGTGATTGGACGGCAGCTTAGCGCACTTTGCCCGGAAAGGTCCCGCCTCTTACCATAACGGGGAGAGGCAAGCGCTGAACATGGGAGAACAACAAGACCACGCCCCCTTTTTTGCGTGTTCTTGTGGGCGGAGGGTTAAGGCGGGCGTACACGGTGCGAATTCGGACACTCGGAAGGTCGTGAGATATTGCAGACGCTACGAGTCATTTAATTTGATCATCGCATCAAATCAGCTGGTACACGGCACGATTGTTTGCACCGCGAGCCGGCCGCGATCACACGAGTTTTCGTGTAACACAGAAACCAGAGCTTTCAATGTTGCTGCTATAGCTTCAGATACAAAAAATAAATAAAAAAGGTATGCAAATGATTTGTTGAAAAGAGAACGGTAGTAGCCATTCCTTTTAACCGAAACAACCAGAGGGAGAGAGAAGAGTGCACGTGAGAGAAAGTGTGTGTGTGTGTGTGTGTGTGTGTGTGTGTACGCAGTATGTGGCAGCCACTGAGCTAATAATAGTCATAAAGATTGAGCGTATGTGACGTGCTTGTGCATGATTTGGCTATAGGGGACAGCCATATGCTGGTAAAAATCGGGCCGACTCCCCGAACTTTTTAAACATGTTTAAAAATGATCGTAAGGTCGGGAGGTGCTCTTAACGTGCTCGGCTCGTCTCGTATTTCCTCTCACACGGTGCGAGCCGCGACCATACAAGCATCCACGAGGTCCACGCGATTTCTCCCGAGAGAAAAAAAATCGTCTGCGAGTTCGTACGACAGCAAAAATCGCACCGTGTACGCCCGCCTTTAGTCAACAAACGGTTCTAGTGACGTCATTCCATCCCTGCACTTCCTGCTGTAGTCCAAACTGGCCGTTCGCTGTAGGCTTTGAAAGGGATCTTCTGTTAAATAAAATATCTCGCTTGGCATTGAACTTTGAGCTTTATAATTTTACAGGTATTATTTATGCTCTAACAGCAACATTACACACTAACTAAAGTTTGAAAGATGGAATCGTGAAGAACGAGACCTTTAAAAGTATTATTTATATGTTGAATTGGCCTATGTTTTTAAAACAAACATGAGGTCATATTGTGACCAGTTCGGTGTGCAATATTTAGTGCCTTTCTGAAGATTCAGTATATTTCTAAAGTTCATTCCACTCAGCGCCGCACGCTCACCCCAGAATGCCTTTCGTGACATGCTGGTTCGAAAATAGGCAATGGGCTACCCCCGACTAAAGTCTTTTTTCCCCCTATTAGTTGTTCTTTTAAGCCGTTGTTCACACAGCGCTATATTTTGCTTATTATTTTAAAAATCCAGGCAATTTGGTTGATAAAACATTTATTAAAATTAAGATACAATTTAAATAAAACTAAATTAACTTTAATTAATTTCAACAAAACAAAACTTTGCCTACATGAAGTGATTAAAATCATTTCTTCTGAGTATTGCGCATCTTATGTGTTCTGTTCACTTTTCATAATCAACGTAGATTAAATAAATAATAATAAAACATTATAATATTTAAACATATGAAACTAAACAGGTCTACGTGTTTTAATGGCTACAACAAGTATAATAGGCTACTGAGAAATTTTGTCAGAGCGGGATTTGAGCCCGTATCGGTTTACCGGTGAGCAGTTCAGCGGAGCTCCGCTTTGCTCACATGCTCTGGTAAGGTAGGCGGGTTTTTTAAGTTTTATGTCCTTTCGCTTTGCACTGCAGGCTCTTTTCTCATTGTATATGACAGTGTAAACAACTCAATAGCCCCTTTTTAAAAGGTTTAATCCAGGCCGTAGTCCATTGCATTGCGATTGCAAGAAGGATCAACAATGTGAAAACTGATGTGCAGTCAAATGTGCCGGTGTGCTGTTTAAAAAAAAGTGTCCTCACCGATATGCTTCTTGTATACGAGTGATAACGATGATGGAAGTGCAATAATTTAAACGAATGTAAAAAAATTTTTTAAATTAAATAGGCTATATTAAATGCGGATTTTATTTTTATTTTTGCCGCCCTTATTCGCCTATAGGCACGCGCTGGCCCTGATTATAACTATAAGAAATTAACGTTCAGTTTCCCCTTCTTTTAAAATATTTTCTTGTAAACTCAACAAAAACATCTCTCTTTGAATAAAACAAATGTGGGGAAAACTGTCACTACCACAATCCTTGTACATTATAAGCTCATAAAACCAGCAAAAAAATATCCCACCACTGTTCGGCATGTTTTAAACAGTACCTGTGTTTGTAACGTGTCATTTCTCCTAAATCCAAAATAATTCCATATAGCTGAAGTTCTCTTCTTTCCTTCCTCCGCCATCGTATTTGCTAACAAATGAGTCTGAGTGTAGCTGACTTCCTGGGGCTTCACCTGATTAAGCAAATAGTATGAACGGGCCAGCCATGTCTTCAGGACTAAACGTGATCAGGTCAAACGTTTATTAGGCTATTTGTCGCATGTAATAAACAGTTTTCCCTTATTCATCGTGTCAGGCTGTCTGTTGTGATCAGTTCATATCGCGATGACGATGAAAATTCGATGTATCGTTCAGCCCAAATGTAGTGCAAGCGTTTGAACTGCGTGAAGCGCTACACTTTCTTCGTGAGTTAAGTACGGAAGACGGTCTGATGGAAGCTAGATATTTGAATTTATAACGTTTAAAATATGGATATTTTTCTTACACAAATCCTTCAATTCACTTCAGAAGGCATTTATTAACCACCCAGACCCGTATGGATTTTCTTTTTTATAACGGTACTTTTAAACATAGTGCAATCTGCCATTATAAAGCTTCGATTAGCCAGGAATTGTTTTTATATAACTCCGATTGCATTCGTCTGAAAGAAGAACGTCATATACATCTAGGGGTGGCTTGAGGGTAAATCGTTGGGTTATTTTCCTTTTTGGGTGAACCATCCCTTTAATTCTGATTATTAAATAGCGCCATCTCGCTGTATTGCACAACATCCGCCATAACTGATAACAGATCACTCAAGTGGGTACTCCAAGATCTTGAAGTAATAAAATGTCAAATGTATTAAAAACCTTTTGTTTTTAATTATTTACTTCTGTGGCAAGCAGCCGCATAATAAGCAGGATAAATGTGTAGTGTGGTCTTTTATCACCCTGAAGAGGTTTCTTTTGCTTAATCTGCTGACTGTACACTATCCCTGGCATGCCCCCTTTTTTACATTGCCCCTACCAGTTTGGCAACTACTGTCCTAGTGGGCCCCAGGCTGGTTCTCCTTATCAGTACTGACTTAAAGGGGTAGTTCCCTGTCAATTCGGTTATAAAGACTCCCTCATATCACTCTAAACCTGTAAGATTTCTTTTATAGACCATAAAAAGAGAAGTTCCAGTGAAAAGTGGATGGGTATCAGTGGCTTTTAAGCTTCAAAAATAAATAAAAATAAATCCATATGCACTGTGTTTTTGTCAAATTGCTATGTTTACTACAGTTATGGTCACCATTTATAAAAAAATAAATAAAATAAAAACAAAGGATATATTTATCATAATGTCCAAACTGCTTTTTTTTTTACATTCATTATATGAAAAATAGCAGCTTGGACATTCTGATAAATATATCCTTTGTTTTATAAATCACTGTGAGGATGAGTAAAATATGACAATTTTTATTTAATTAAAATCTGAACATAAAATGTAAGCCAGCTAGCATGTCCAGAGTAAAAGTGATCAAGTCACATGATGTAATATTAATACTTTTGTCTCCTCAAAGGATCACCCTCTTGTTTTGATCTCTCACTCCGCCACCGTTCCTGCTGTGAAATTGCCCTGATCTCGAAGCACTTCGTCTCAGGACCCAACCTGCTGCTGTGCAACAATGCTCATATTCACAGCCTTCAGACAGCAAATTGCTTCTCTCATTCCTCACCACGCCCTGTGCTCTCAGCCACCTGCAAAACGAACCCTGCTGGAAATATCACTACAAATTACCCTGTGTCTGCTCAATCCCCCTGGGAGAGGAAAAACCCCTCACTGCAGTGCCTGTAGTAACCACACTTATCAAACACACACATGCATGCATAGTAATTTACAATAAATCAGCACCTGGATTAAAGCTACAATATATGCACCATGAGCATTGGGTACTTAACATAAAACACATGCTTGTGTGTCTATTGTTTATATAACCATATGTATGCACTCATAAACCAAGTCTGGAATTGCAATGCACAAGAAAGTTTCAAGGGACAAATGAAAGCAATACCCAAGACGTACTGTACTGTAAATAACAATCAACTACTGTACATGAAATGCTTTATAGCTGCAACACAGGATAAGGCTGCCCTCTGGTGGAGATGGCACACAATGCCACCAAACCAGCTCATTTATATACAGACAAATGAGTTTGAGGCGAAACTGCCAGGAAGATGAGTGTTGAAAGCTCTTTGGAAAAAGGATTATGGCTGTTTTGTAGCCACACGGCATCCTGCCAACCGCACAAGTGAGCAAAGTCTTAAAAGCCACAGAGCTTGAATCACTTCCCTGTTTTTTTACACAGTGCATGCTTCAGATTGACGGATTTGCCCCACAAGTACACAAGATTGACCATAGCACAACACAAGCACAGAACATAAAGCACAACACACAAATGGCTACTTGATCCTATTTCGGATGCTTCAAAACAAGATTCCCGATGTGCATTTATCTATGCCAATCAAATATTTTAGACTTTTAAAAAAGAACCACTACCCGTTTCCCAAAGAAACTATTCAGCGAACATAGCTTCCTCAAAAAAGAACCATTTTCTTGAGCATTTTAATAGTCTAAGGATCCTTTTAATGATATAAAGAGTCTTATGCCCATTGAAACATTCCCATGTGTTAAAGGATCTTCATGGAAATATAAATGTCAATAAAGAATCTTTATTTGTGAGAGTGCACGCACGTTTTTAATAGATTTACTGATTCTTTTAGGACTGTAAAACCCTCAGAATGCACACAAATGGAAGTTCTCAGCTTTTTCAATTATTGCTTACAAGTCCATCTGAGTGATACTGTAAGTCTAACCAATATTCAAAATTTGAGATAGATCTTGGATCATGTTGACCACATCAGATCAAACAGATCACATCAGAATGTGCTCTGGGAGTGTTAAGGTTTGCGTAATAACTGCGGTTTGGTTTGCAGACAAAGAAAGGGGTGGTCCTCTCTCGGCCCCAGTCTGTGCAGCAGCAGCCCAGACACAGACGGAGAGAAGGCACAGGGCCAAAGCTGTGGGGCCTGGAGCAGCATCACAGCAGTGCCGGTTTCTGTGAGCTGTGCCTGTGAGATGAAGCTTTCAGGTTGCGAGATCACATGGGACAGAATCTAAGCAGATGTTGAACAAATGCTAACATTATAATTTTTTCCCCTTTTTCTGTTCTTTTGATTTTTAATGCAATAAAATCAAACCTATGTCGACTGTTTCACCATGGATATTTCAATAAACTAGACTAGCATATTTGAACAAATAAAACATAAATTAGAATTATTTTTTTGTATCCCGCCATAACCTATTTCCCTGGTTATGTCTGACCTATTGCTCTAACCTATTAGAAACAAATAAATTAGGCTATACCAGTAAGTAACTTTACATTTAAAGGTTATTTTTAGTAGGTAAATAGTGAAAAATCACTGGGTCCACACAGGGTTATTATTATAGTAAACAAATAAAACCATTACAAAAATGTTACTAAACATTTTTTTGTTACTAAAACTGTATACAGACATGGTGAAAAAAAAAGATACATAAGACAAAAACCCAACAAAATTACTAAAACTTTAAAATTAAATTAAAATTGTAAATATGGCCCATAAATAAAAACTAAATATTGATTAAAAACCTGTATCTCAATAAAACCCTATTATACTAACTGTGGTACACACTAAGTTAATGTGGAAAGAGAAAGAAAACAGGACGACGAAAGAAGACTTGAAATAGGCGTGCAAAAAGATTAGAAACACATGGTGTATGGAAAAATAGCTGCTGTGTGTGTGCAGAGACAATTTGTTGGTAGATAAGGCCCAACATGTCACTGTTTGTTTGCAAACCATCTCCTCTATAACAAGTAAAAATGACAGATGAATTGAAGAATTGAATTGAAGACCACACAAATGTATAAACATCCACTTACTGGTAGCGTTCAGAGTTGACCGTTTACGGATGAAACGAATGCGTTGTGCCGTAAATGAATCCTGGCCAAAAAATCTGGGACTCCTCGTGCTGTACAAAACAGCTTGGTATTTGTCTGGAAACTGATCTCACTCCAGAAAAATCATTTTATATCCTAGTATAAAATATAAATGTAATCACGAAGCAGTGTTTTCTGCAACGCATTTTAATAGTTGCGCTTTAATGTGGCTATTTAAAAAAGTTGTTAGCTTACCGCGAGAGAGAGAAAAAAAACCCGCGTCTGCTGTACGGAAGCTCGCGCGCTATGTAAGCGTCTTCGGTAATATAATGAATTATTTATAAAACGGTTATTTTTTTGTCAGTCGGAAACACAGTCAGCACAACCACAATAGCCAATTTCAAATTTCCCCCCAATTTTTTATATATCTAGTATTATTTACCACAATATCGTAGTTTATTTTGACATGCTGTACTGCAACTTGTGGCGCCTCTTTCATCATTTTGTCAACAAAAAAAGGGAAACCAATAAGATCCGATCACAAAAACGAAAGATGAAAGACAAACTTTATGTTGAATTGACAAGGTCTGTTTAAAAAAATGAAGTTGAGGATAGATAGACAAACAGTATAGGCTGGGTGAACTGAGAAAAAAGAAAGAAAATAAATCGCGCTACCACTGAATCTAACAATCGCTTAGCTTAGCACAGACCTCAATAAACCGTGTAAATCATTATTATTGTTATACTTTGTTCTTAAACTGTTAACAACATCATCACTGCGTGACTATATAGTTACCTGAAGATTTCATTTTCAGTCTATTCTTCTGCTTTTGACTATGGGTGAATCCAGTGCCGGCCCGTGAGGTTGTGGGGCCCCAGGCAAGACCATAAAAATTGGCCCCATTGGAGTAAAAAAAAAATGATTTTGGGAGATTTGATTGATTGAGATTGAGGGCCTCCCCCCCAAGATAAGGCGGGCCCCTTGGCGATCTCCTATATTGCCTAATGGAAAGGCCGGCTCTGGGTGAATCTCCAATTGTTACTGATGATTTTCTGTTGGACCTTTCTTGATTACAATTTGCCATCAAAATGATACCTTTAATTATTCTGCTGTGAGAAAAGGCTATAAATGATCCGCCACCTGCAGCATCCTCACATGCAAAGACGGTTGCATGGGAGTTTCCCGCGGAAAGCTGCCAGTACCACTCAAATTATAACACATTATTACAAGCTTACCGTCATGAATTAGGCTAAATTATGGAGATAGTTTTGAACACTGGCTGGTTATGTACTTGCTCAACGATTTATTTTGAACCATTTTTAACCAAAAAAAGTTACAGACTGCAGCTTTAAGAAGTTCCTTGATATTTTGACTGTTAAAACTTGATGCTCTAAAACTTGTGATATGTGTAATTTCAATAAACTCAAAATTTGAAGGCAACCAGGTTACTTACTTTTTTAAATTAAACCAACAAAAAAATTTGTTTTACAGTGCACAAATACTGCTGCGGTTGTGTCGAGCCACGGGGTTTAATATGGATTTGTATGTCTATGTATTTTTTACTCTCATAGTGGCTCTCATAGAAAACATCCCATTGACATGCATTATACGGCAACAGTTGGAGTTAACAAAATCTTCATTTGTGTTGAAGAAACAAATACACCTGCCCTGGGGGTATCAGATAAACATCAAATTTTCATTTTTGGGGGAAGTATCTCTTTAAATATGTAATGTAATGGATTACATTTTTTCATGTAATTTGTAATCAGTAACTAATTACAATTTGTAAGTAATCTACCCAGCTATAGCCTGTATGGATGAATAGGGGGAAATGTGTTTTCAAAAGGCATCTGCAATTCAGTTTTTGGAGCTCCTCTATAATTAAGAAAACTATTTAAAATATTCTTTGTGACCCTCTGAGTAATGTTTTGTCTAATGTTGCTTATAGGGTCAGTGTTGTAATCAGAAAAAAAAATGCATATACCGTATACTGGAATCATGTCACAAAAGCATAATGTTTAGGATTGTGCATGTTTCAAGTTTTAGCAATCCCAATATACTCGGTGTTTAAACTTGTTACTGTGCACACCACTTGGAGGCAAAAAGCACACTGGTGGTGGTAAATTAAGGGGGAAAAATTATGCAGGCTTTACTATTATTTACAGAATTATATCTTTGAGATACATTTGCATGGTATTCTGCAGGATACTGTAATTATACATACAAAGCTTAGGAAAAGTGTTGCAGAAACTGATTGTTGAACAGATTCTCCCAGAGCGTCCTAGAGCACTAAAAATGTGGATTAGACAGAAGAGGCCATTCTATTTGAATATATGTCAATGGAGATGTCTCTGCATGGAATAACGATCTTTTGTGTGACTGGGTGCTGATCTTCAACATGTTCTGCATTACATTCATTCTGGAGCAGGGGCGGATCTAGAAAATTATTTATGGGGTGGAATGAGGACTGTGATGGGAGGCAACAACAAAGCAAACAAGCATTCAATCATCTACACTTCATCTATACTATAATTAAATACAAAATATAGCCGCAAGCAGCAGTCGTCTAAGCACCAATGGCCCATGTGGATGATTAGCAATCTAACTGAAATTAATCGTATGATGTGGTTTTTACAGAAAAGTTCAACTTGAATCCTCACTAAAAGTTGTGGTTTGATACAGGTTACAGCAACACAGGTGTCAAAAACTTTTAAAAGAAATCACTTAATGCTCCAATAAATGTTTCATATCGAAAGGCATGTGATCATGATATATGTGGTGTGGACTCATCAACATTTAAATCATTTCAGACTAATGTAAAGATATAATTTGCATCTTAAAACTTAATCTAAAAGCACAATTTTGGTCCTTTTCATTTAATTATTTTATTTGTATAATATGTGTAGCTTGCAGTTTAAGTATTTGTTTATTCGTGCTACAAAATGTCTTCATAGAAATAATGTGTTGTCTTGGAAAATAATGTTTTGAGTTTCTACTTATTAAACAAATTTCCTTCATTGTATCAACTCAAATTTTTAATTTCAATAAACTTACAATTTTAAGACAACTAGGTTACTTATTTTTTTAAGTTAAACCAACAAAAACCAAAACAATTTTTTTACAGTGTATGTCTTTATGTTTAGATCCTAGCTGTTATTTTTTTAGCTCATATCAAATTAATCTCATCTTGTATTCCCAACGCCATTACTTCCGCCAGAGAAGGTCAGAACCCAGTGTGATCATAAAATCATGTGATCAGTGCGATTAAAAAAAATATATTGTTTATCGCTATTATTTAAAAGTTTATTTTCTTTAATGTATGTTGCTTGTCATGTCTGTGTCTCTGAATGGACCATGAGTCTGAAATAAAAGTTGATGATGATATATATACTGTAAAAAAAAAAATTTATGGCTAAGTAAATAAAACAGGACAAATTATGCATGTTTTGCTTAGAATAATCTTGTAAAAGTGAAAACTGAGTATTAGTAAAATCTAAACATGTACTCAATTTTTACTTGTAAATATTAGACATTCAACAGACAAGTAAATTTCACTTTATGGCATATTTACGCAAATTAATATAGTACAATGAAGATGCAAAAAAAAAGAAACAAAAAAAAATTAAAATTTGAAGCAAGCAATCTGCGCATGCGTGGAAAGAACCGCGAGGGCTTCTCAGATCTGCACTGAACTCGAATCTCGACCATGGTCTCGACAGGTAAGCAATAAACAGCATTATATAGTCGATTTTTAGATTTCATTTATTCAGTAAATGTAATTTCATTCAATGGTTGTGTTGGTATCACCTAATTCTGTATATTTCAACAGTTTTTTGGGTGTTTTTAATGATGAGCTAACGTTAGCTTCGTAGAACGTTAGCAATATAACCTTAAAGGGGTACTTCAGCGCTGGGAAGATGAATCTGTATTTAAACTGGGTCATCAATGCAGTAGAAATGTGAAATTATTTTTGAATTTGGTGTCTTCTAGACTGAGAAAAGACAGAAAATGTATTTTTGTCCCATGGGGATGAAAGACTACAATTCCCAGAATGCTTCGCTGCCCTGTGAGGCCATTCCCAATGCCACCAACTTCATTACAGTGACTGAGTTAGAGAAGACACTACAATTAAAAACTGAACGTGTGTGTTCAATATAATGAGTCACCGCGCGAGTCTCACAGCACTGAGCACTGACTGCACGAGTGATGAGAGCTGAGGTAATCGCGACTACACTCGCGGCATGCATTCACAACTCGAGTTCAATCTGGCGCGTTTCAGTTCATGCATTTGCAAGCTTAACTTTCATAGAAATGAATTTGAGAAGTTAAAAGACTTACATTGCTCACTATAGCTCCATTTAAATGATCCTGTAGCTGCAAGCTGAGCTGTCCCTGCAAGCTGAGTGTTATCTCCCATCCCCCAATGGCGGATTCAAAACATGCGGAAATGGCTCCCTCTGCTGGCTGTAGTCTTTAGCCTCTGGGCAAACATTCCTCCTATGATGCAAAAATCGTCATTTTGCATCATAGGAGGAATTTTTCCAGAAATAAAATGCATAAATCTCTTATCTCAGGGAGATATGAGGGGGGAAAGCACAATAATTTGAATATTCTGCAGGGTTTCTACTGATACAAAGCCATATGCTAATCGCTGAAGTAACCCTTTAAGTTAGCTTTTGTTAAGAACAAATTAGTACAATGTGGACACAACTGAGTAAATCGAGGGAACAAATCCTTAATTCGTGGTCAGGGTATATTTTTTCATGTTGTGCATCATATGCTAGCATTAATGTGAGGAAATGGCGACGAGAACCTCTTAAGTTACAATCAAGCAAGAAGTTTTAATGTGTCTTATCTGATTTGGTATGTTAGATAGTGATGGTGACGTTTCATTGAGTTCGTTTTCATTGAGTGTCATTACGAGCGACAGGCTAAACAGCAAGCAAATGTAAAACTCACAGATGGGCTTGTTTTTATGTTAGAGACGTTTCAGCAGTTTCAAAATTATTTTTCATCATCAAATTAGTGAAAGTAATGATGTGAATGCAGATATTAATATTAAAATATTTGCTGTTTACTGATTACTGTTTTTTAATTGTCTTTTTTTTTCTTTCTTCATTTCAGAATATTTAGCATGTGCATCCAGTCCTTTGTGCATTTGATATAAGCCGGTTGAGAGGGACAGAAGAGAGTGACCAACTTATGGTTGCCCTGAAGTCCACTCCGTGGTACAGTTGATTTGGTGGCTTGGTTAAAGGTATAGTAAGGTATACCCAAAAATGAAATGTGATGTTTATCTGCTTACCCCTAGGGCATCCAAGATATAGGTGACTTTGTTTCTTCAGTTGAACACAAAAGATTTTTAGCTCCAACCGTTGCAGTTAGTCAGTCATATAATGCATGTGAATGGAAAAAAAATCCATAAGAGTTAATAAAACATGCACAGTGAAATACAGTGAAAACTGTTAGATAAATAGTAATTATAAATACAACATATTGTTTCCCATCTTAAATTGGCTACATTATAAATACAATATATTGTTTCCCATCTTAAATTGGCTACTAATGCATACATGTAAACGCAAGCAGCATACATACTATGTTAAAACTGCCTTACAACCCCAGTGACAAAGAAAAAGGAGACGATAGTGAGAGAACTCACTAAAGACACCAAGCAAACGTATACAATTCTGGAATGTATATGGCAATAAAGGAGAGAAATATTTAGAAATTAAACAGTTAGAATATTCAGTAGACTTTATTCACTTTTGCTTTCTTTTTATTCTCTGAAATTTTCTATGAGGACCCCATAGAATCTTCTGGGGGGGACCCCCGGACCCCAGTTTGAAAACCTCTGTCTTAGGACATCTTAGTGTCGTTACGAGCCATAAGGTTTAATATGGATTTTTCTGTGCATGTTTTTGTACTCATAGATTTTGCTTCCATTCACATGTATTATACGACTGGCAAACTGCAACAGTTGGAGTTAAAAATCTTCATTTGTGTTCAACTGAAGAAACAAAGTCACCTATATCTCTGATCCCCTGGGGGAAAGCAGATAAACATCAAATTTATGTTTTTGGGTGAACTAACCTTTTAAGGTAATATAATCTGACTACTTTTAGATTACTTTTGAACTCATCACATTGATTTTATTCAAATAAAAAACATGTATTTTAAAACATAATCCAATTACAATTACTTAATTTTTGGAATCTGATGAAGTAATCCAGATTACATGCAGTCAATTACTACACAGCTCTGAGTATATTTTACTGTAAGATCTGACCATTAGAACCCAATGCAAAACTTTCCCCTATTTGTTTTAGTTGAAAATAATTTAGTTCACTCACCCACCGGCAATCTCCATGCAACACAGACAAATCAGTACTCCCGTTTCAAATGTTTTAATGTCACAATTCAAAGGTCAAAATATGTCTATCTGCCCATGAGCTTAGCTCATTTTTATTGCACTTCTATTAAACAAACAGTTATTGAATACACATCCATTATTTGGCACTGCTGGCACTATAGTACCTTTCCATATTTATATGGAGAAAAAGATACAAATGAGCACAAAATACCATTGTCTCACACATAGGGCCTAAAGTAGGCCAAATTTTTCATTATAATAATCAAGCATTATTTTGCTTTTTCTTTGTATTAATTTCATCCAGCACTGATTTACAAAGGCAATATGATCTTATTAGAAAATATATATTTCATAATGACTTCTTAACAAACAAAAACTGTTATAATCATTTCATAATTCATTTAAATAAAAGCACCCATGAAACCAATAACAACAGTTTCAGTGTCAAGTGTAAGCAGACTAACACTCGGTTTGTAAAAGTAAATGTACCTTCATGCAAATGAAATTAAAGGGATAATTTCAATAAATTTAAAACTTCTGTCATCATTTGCTTACCCTTATGTCACTCCAAACTTGTTTCTGTGCGACACAAATTTTGAATGATGCGCTTTTCAGGATAGTGTGCAATATTAGTCGTTTGAACCCAAAACTTACCATTCAATTATGGGTGATCAATTTATTTAAGTAAATCTAACATAAAATGTGTGCCTACAAAGACTTGTAGACAGTCAATTTGTAATACTAAGTGTATCTGTAAAATACCAAAGAAAATAATAGGCTTCACATACACAATATTTTCCATTATTATACTTGCTTTTTCTCAAGGTGGTTTTCCAATGAATTCCCGGGGTTCAGTGAGCTGATGCTCACCCCTGTACTGTTTGAGGTATGTACAGATATGTTGACCACTCCATTGTCCACTACAACACTCTCTTGATTTTTAAAATATACTACATAGAATATTGGCAAGACAATGCCAATGATAAACATGGCAACTACAGCGTTCCACCACTGGATCCCCCAGTCTGCGCCATAACTGCCTAAGCGTTGGCTTCTCCATCCCCATCGTCTGGATCCCCAGGAATCACCAGATAATACCTCTTCTGTGGGGTCTGTGCTTTGGATCAGACGCTCAATGTCACTGTCCACCTCTTTAAGGTAATTGGTGCACTCCTGCACCTGAGGTCTTCCCGAGACGCTCGCATCTACGCTGTTTGATGATGTTGCATCATGGGAAGGTCTGTGCTGGGGGTTCCTGAGCTCAGATTTGGCCTCGGTTAGCAGGCTGTGCTTCTTTACAGGGATTTTGATGGACTTCAGTGCATACATGTCCTGCTCTTGAAAAAGGTTGTTTGCTCTTTTTATGTCAGCCACCTAAAACCATAGAGGATGATTATGATTAAGGGCCTAAATCATATAACACACAATATATATGTTAAAGGTGGGGTAAGTGTTATTTCAAAACCGTTTTAGAAAAAGGACTCGGGCCGAGTGGAATAACACTTGTAGCCAATCAGCAGGTAAGGGGTGTGTCTACTAATGATGGCGAGAAGAGCTCTGTGTACGTCATTATTCAAAACACACGAGTCACACATGAAGGACATTAGCCGAGAACTAGCCTAATATGTGCTGGCTTTTGCTTCACTATGCCCGTGTGTCATGTTCGCTTGTTAGTCTATTTGCGATCATATTTTGGCTCACTTCAGCGATGATAAAGACCCGTTCATTTCCACACAATATGGAGCATCTAAATCTCCTCCCTGTGTGCTACAAGCATCGGCTTGCAAAATGTGTCTGACAAGTAAGATACTATACTCCTACTATATGTTTGTTTCCTCTTTTCATGATCTATATAACCCTTATCCGGTCATAATTGTAATATGTTTGTTAGTTGGACCGTAGTGCTTGTGTACTATAGAGTTGTTCATGAGAACAGTTTGTGTTTTTGTGAGCGCTATGACTCTAATCTTGTCATAATTGTAGTATGTTCGTTAGTTGAACTGTCTTGCTTGTGTCTATTGAGTTGTTCATGAGAACGGTTTGTGTTTTTGTGATGGAAGGGGTGACTTTTTCATTGAATATTCAACCTGGATTAGTTACAGATTCTGCTACAGTCTTTGCCTGGGTTACGCATGTGTGGGGCGGAGCTATCTAAATAGGGGCCAAGACCCTTTTGGGGGTAGGGGCGTGTTTGTTTTGGTGATTTGAAATAACAACAACGGTTACCAGAAAACATTTACCCAATCTTTAATGTACTTTAGAATGACCTACACAATCGGAATAGATACCTTGCATCCATACTGAAGGGCTAGTTTGTTGAGACTGTCCTCATGGGAAATGTCCCGTTCTAGCAAAACCATTTCTCCCACTCTTTCTCTCTCCCATGAGGATGACTCTCGGCTTCGTGGCCGGAGCTCCATGACATTGAATTCCTCATCCTCAGATGACGCTTCCGGCTCTTCTTGTCTGTGTCTGAACATGTACACTTGGCCATCCACACTGGCATGTACATCCACTGGAGCCTGAAAGGCTTGAGGGAGAGGATCTCCACGCCTCATAACTGCAACTAGACAGATTCCTGAAAGAATAAATATGGCCTGACATTTACACCACTGCTCTTTATATTTAAAACCAAAAAAAAATTCACACTTTATTAAGCAAGTATGGATTAAAGGGTTAAGTTCGCACAAAAATAAAAAAAATTGTAATTAAGGACTCACCCTAATGTCGTTCCACACACGTTAGACCTCCGTTCATCTTCGGAACACACTTTAAGGTATTTTTTATTTAGTCCGAGAGCGTATCCAAGTGTATGCACACTATACTGTCCATGTCCAGAAAGGGAATAAAAACATCATCAAAGTAGTCCATATGAGACGTCAGTTAGTTCGTTAGAATCTCTTGAAGCATCAAAAATACATTTTGGTCCAAAAATAACAAAAACTACGACTTTATTCAGCATTGTCTTCTCTTCCGCATTTAAATATAAAGATTCAAACCGTCATGAATCGGCGTATTGATTCATGATTCGGATCACCAATGCCACCTGATTTCAGCAGTTTGACACGCACCCGAATCATGAATCAATCCGCTGATTCATGACCGTTTTAATCTTTATTTGAGGTTTGAAAACAAATGCGGAAGAGAAGAAATTGCTGAATAAAGTCGTAGTTTTTGCTATTTTTGGACCAAAATGTATTTTCGATGCTTCAAGAGATTCTAATTAACCCACTGATGTCACAAATGGACTACTTTGATGATGTTTTTATTCCCTTTCTGGACATGGACAGTATAGTGTGCATAAACTTAGATACACTCTCGGACTAAATATAAAATATCTTAAACTGTTCTGAAGATGAACGGAGGTCTTAAGGGTGTGGAATGACATTAGTGTCATTAATTACATAAATTTCATTTTTGGGTGAACTAACCCTTTAAAATAATCAAAAATTACAGTAAGGACAGTTACAATGATAAAAAAAAAGACATGGAAAAATGTATTGTGGTTTCCACAAAAATAGGTTTTCAACATTGGCAATCATTAAAAAAACAAAAGCACACACCAAATCAGCATATAAGAATAATTTCTGAAGGATCATGTGAAAATCTATAATAACAATTGTAATAATTTTCCACAATATTATTACTGTATTTTTTTATCAAATAAATGTAGCTTTAAAAAATATTTCAAAATGTTTAAAGATCTTACTACCCCAAACTTCTTAACGGTATTGTAAGTGTTCTTAAACTCATAAGTAATTTTTTTACTATTAGAGATTTATATTAAAACTGATTTTGTTGAAGGTCACATTAAAACATATATTGATATCTTAATCAATTATATTTTTATATACTTTATTGTCACAAAACCTCAATCCAAAAAAAGCGAATATCACTTTTAAAGAAATACTATTATTGCACACCTGTTCCAATTAAGCAGTATTTTTTTTAATTATGCAAAAGGTAAAAAAAGATACAAAAGAGTGTATTTAGGATACATTTAATTCAATAAATTTAGCCATATAAAGACTTATTAAAATTTAATTTACATGACTTTAATAAAAAAATAAACTGTAATGAAAATTACATCGTGAGAATGTTCGTGACTGTCAGGAAAAAAAATCTGTTCCATCCTGTACATTGTGTGAAATTGAAAGTAACTAAAATGCCAAATTTAGGGTGTGTTTTTAAAATTAAGATTAAATGTATTTTATACAGGACCAAAAGTGTCCATAGTTGAAGAACCAATCAAGCATCAACATACTATTTGAATAACTATTGCAGAGAAACACCAGTCTAATCTGCAGTCAGTTCATTATAGCATGCAGAGATTATTTTTGTTTTACTAAAAAGTTTCTAACAACGTTAGAAACTAAAGTGAGAAACATACTGAAGAATGTAAATAACACAAAACAGTGCATCGATTTTCAGAAGTATAACTTACATCTAGGCTATTACTCAGAGGTACTATCGTAACATTACTTCAGGAAAATCATTTGGGAGCTGATCTTTAACTGGAACAACAGCGGATCAGTTCATAACACCGTTACATGAAATGACATTGTCTGAAAAGTCCACCCCTCCCCTCAAACAGCACAGAACACAACGAAAAAAATCAACAAAGCATACCTTTACATTTGTTTAGAATAAAATGGAGTATGTGTACAGTAAACACTTATAAAGGTTACAGTAGCCGACACTCGTAACGTGCAGTTATTGTTATGGTATCAACTTCGAAGTTAACGTCTGCTTTTTCCAAAATTTCCCACATTATTGATGTGAATTTGAATAACACTCACCTTTCTAGACAAAAACAGCAACATCGTGCCGACGAAAATATCCCAAAGTGTCATTTTAGGAACTTCATACCGCAACCGAGTTTGATAGTTCTAGTGAGGGATCGAATGTTGATTGACAGGTCCTCCAGCCAATCAGCTTGTAGACGAAGGGGCGTTCGCTACGCTGTCTATTACATAAGTGGTTGCGTGAGCGATACATTTTTTGGAGATAATAGACACCTTTGTTTCGAAATCAAAATCTGGTGTCACGCGTCTAAATGTGTTGGAGTAAAATGACATGGTGGATTATCTGTATTGACTAATGGTTTCCCAAGAATACAAAGTTTCTCTCAATGTTAAGTGTGGTTGAGAACACGGAGTCTCTTACGTGTCACGACCGACAGGATGTAGTTGTTAGCAGAAGGTGAGACCTGTAGGTGTAGTCGAGTTGTGATACACTGATGCCTATCATTTGCGAGCAGTGGATATGCATTTTTTTAAATAACATTTTGACTTACACTGTACGGAGATGTATGGTTTCTCAAAATATCTTCTGTCATGTTCCACAGAATAAAGAGAGTGTAGCTAAATAAAGGTTCGGAATGGCATGAAGGTAATTGAAATGATGGCAGTTATTTTATTTTTTTAAACTATCCTTTCTTTTAATAAATAAGAAGACTATATGATACAAAAATGTATAAATATGACATAAGTATCTACTGATACATACATTTTAAATCAACAATACATTTTTGTTAACCTTAATTAGGCTACCATATGCCTTGGAGACTGAAGTATAGCAATAATATCATATCGTGATATGTAGGCTATCGATTCGTGACATGATCACCCTGTAATAAATGTGCTGGCAGTAAATAAATATCTTATCAATCACGCAGCATTTTTCAGTTTGACCTCGAGATGGCGCCAAATATCTTCAGTAGTTTCAAACCAA
This sequence comes from Pseudorasbora parva, assembly GCF_024679245.1. Classification (NCBI taxonomy): domain Eukaryota; kingdom Metazoa; phylum Chordata; class Actinopteri; order Cypriniformes; family Gobionidae; genus Pseudorasbora; species Pseudorasbora parva. The sequence continues at coordinate 38,188,436 of NC_090187.1, read as the reverse complement.
TTTGTTTTGCTCAAGGATGGTTCACAGTAATGTGTTTTAAACCTCTATTTGCTAAAGGTCCATGTCCCTCATTCACCTCCGTTGTCAAAATATTCTTTGTTAGCATCAGAGGAACTTGTCCGACCTGGTCCAGGAGTCAATTACCATGGCAGGACTGTGTTAGAACATGCGGTGCTTCTGATGTGCTTCAGGTCGCCTTAGTCACTCCTGCTAAAGCACAGGTCAATGCTCAGGCTCAGCAGTTTATGATGGAGGACATGAGCCTGCCGTAGTTGATCCACATTTGAACACTGATGTAGGGAGCCCTGAGACTTATGTCAATCCTCTCTGCTCGACTAGTAGGTTTTGTTTAAACATTTTTGGGGGGGAACAAATTAAGACACCACTTCAAGTTCAGAAATCAGTGTTAAGTAGTCTAAAACATGTCAGCGCTATATAAATATATTCAAATAATATAATATAATATTTTCAAATAATATATATGTAGGCTATATAATCCACCCACTCCTCTTTTTTTAATCCCTATAAATCATAAAAAGTGTCTTAGAATAAACCATTTGCAGTTTCTATGTAATGTGATGTCACATAGGCTTAGGCTCCACCCACGACTGCTGATGGGCTCTGCCCTATTAGCATAGACTGAATGAGCGGTACACATGGCTGTCCGCCATGTTTATCTACTCACCAGAGTATTAAACAGCAGCATTCAAGTAAGAAATGTTCTTACTTAAGTTATTCATCAAGAACGGCGAGTGATTTTCTGTTTTTCTTTTGTTGTCTTGATTTAAATAAACAGCAGTATATTATGCTGCTTTCACTTTATTACACAGATCTAATATAAACATGCGATTTGCTGTTTATGTTCACAGACATAACTGTGTTTATGTGAACTTTGTGTGTTTTTTGGGCATAACTATTATGTATTTGTGTATTTTAAAGTTTAAGCACAATAAGATGCAAAAGAGAAATTAGTTTACAACTCACGGGACGCTTAGTTTACAACTCCGCTTGCTTCGGATATCCGCGCTCAAAAAAACCATATATCAGAAAACTTTCACGATGATGAAGAAATGCAATGTCACATGAGTGTGACTGTGATAGAGATGACTTGATGTTTTAGTTTTTGGCAGAGTATCTGATGCAGGAGTGGTAAAGGCTCCACCATTGTCTAAACAGGGTGGGGAGAAGCAGCTCATTTGCATTTAAAGATACATGTGTGAAAACAGCATATTTTTCCTTTCACTCAAAAATGGGCATTTTTAATGGTATAATAAATTATCGGTGGGCTATTTTGAATGAAACTTTACAAACACATTCTGGGACACCTGAGACTTATATTACATCTTGTAAAAAGGCACACAATAAGTCCCCTTTAAGCAGTGTTTTGATTATTAATAATAATACAAAATTATTTAAATTATTATTTTGAGCACCAAATCAGCATATTAGAATGATTACTGAAGGATTATGTAACACTGAAGACTGGAGTAATGATGCTGAAATATTCAGCTTTACCAATAGAGGAATAAATTATATTTTCAAATAAATTTATTTTAAATTGTAATACTATTTTACTGTTTTACTGTATTTATGATCAAATAACTACATCGTTAATGAGTATAAGATACTTTTACACACACACACACACACACACACAGAAGTCCCTACATTTAACACTGATCTTGAGCCGTGTAAAAAAAGTGAGATCTTTTTTTAATCCAATTTAGATGCCTTATGGTCCAGGATTCGATAGCCTACATGGTCACGCAAACCCCTGTGTGAACTGTCAAATCTGAATTAATTTGTGAAATTAAGTGTTGATTAACATTACGCGTTATACTGTGAAGGAGCAAACGCCTGTCATGATTCTGTGCACACTGTGCCTTACCAGACTAAATTATAGTGATAAGATCACAGCAGCAGCAATGTAAACAGTCAAAGCAAACCTTCAGATAATCAAAGAGATGAGCGGAAAGGTATTTCAACCACATATTAAGTCATTTTTACTTTTCAAGAAAAAAGAAGAAAAAAAGAAAGAAATCATGCATTTCATTTAAGTTTCAATATGACTTAAGTCATAGTTGCAATCCATTTTATGAAATTTTCCATGTTTTCAGGTCTTTTAGTAATTATATAACTGCTCTCTGCTGAAATGACAAGCGAATATGCCATACGTGCACCACATACAGTTAACTTTCCCAGTGCAATCCTTCCAAGAACTGGGCATATGTGCATTCTCTGTGGCAGATTACACAGACGACATGATCTGATGAGCATACAAGCTGTTATCTGGGTCAGCGCTAGTCTCCAATTTCACGCCCTGAAACATCCATCATATCTGTATTGTTCATCTCCACGGAGTTTATTGACCTTCGTTTCTTGGCGAAAGCTAACTGTCGCCAAATTTTCTTTGCCATTTCCATATGTTAGCATGCGTTTTAAAGTGTAGCGTGCTAATGTAGGCACGACTGCAGTGGAGCCTGAGCTAATTGAAGCTTTGCATATTTCACTGCTTTCCACTCCTGTGAACTGTTGACATTTAACTGACCCCATGATTTATATATAGCTTGTGTGAGCCACTTAAGCTTTAAAAATAAGTAAAATAATTTTTTATATATAGTATGTCATATATTTTGCATTTTACCATCCATTTACAATTAAATACCCTTCCAAAATGAGCAATCAGCTGACCTTCAGTTGACCCCATATGGTACTGCAAATAAACCGTAAGCGCAGCACTTAACTACAGCTGACCTATTTTAAAATAAACGTGCTGTGAGAATTCCAACACTTCCCTCTGACCCGAAAAACATTTGCTTACCATAAGTTAGATTTATGTCAAGTGGATGCTTAGCAATTGTATTCCAATTTGATTTAATTTTTCACTGATTTAAAGCAACAGAAAGCAGCTGGACACTTTTTTTATCGTCTTGACAACATCTTAGTCCAATGCAAAAACCTCCCTGAAGGGGGAGCAGGAGCAAATGTGACAAAACAAAAATTAGTACAGAGCAGCACATCATATCATTTACATCACATTCAGATGCAGGGTGCAACTCTGAACACGGTGCAACAGAGTGGCATAACATGCTGTGTTTCTGGGCCACTGAGCAGCATGTCAAACTGACAGAGAGAGAACAAAAAGATGGAGAGAGACGCAGAGAGAGAGAGAGGGAGGAAGGTCAGATGCAATGTAACAATGAATCATTTGCGGATAGTATGGTAGAGGACCAACAGAATTGCAATCATGACATATACAGTACTATACGTTTCTATTGTATGTGTATCTGCTTAACTACCAATTATATATATATATATATATATATATATATATATATATATATATATATATATATATATATATATATATATATATATATATATATATATATATATATATATATATATATATATAATAGTGTACTGTGTATAATTATTATTTATATAAATATTTTAATAAATTCTTTAATATATATGCATGTGAGTATTTATATAAATACATAATAATTATATAAAAGCAAGTTATATTGTTTATTATACCAATAAATATATATATATATATATATATATATATATATATATATATATATATATATATATATATATATATATATATATATATATATATATATATATACATACACACACACTATAGCAATTTTAGTAATATATATTGTATATTGTATTGTAATTTTAAATTATTCTTTTAAAAATACTTTATGTTGGAATAAGTACATATATATATTACATGTAAATATATATATTACATGTAAATATTATATATTATGCACTAATAGTTAACATTGCTTACCATATGTTTCACGTCATGATGCTTAGCAATTGCAATTCTATTGATTTTTAAATTGGTTTAATTTTTTACTGATTCAAGGCAATTCAGTTAACACTTAATAATATAATATACATACATATTTGTAATTGTCCATAAACCATAACGAAACAGCTTTATTTGATTCCAGAGCAAATAGAAAAACACTGAGGTGAAAAACCTGACAGACCACAATTTCATTGTATTTAAGTGTCTATATTCTTGAATTTTCACGTTTCCACCTATAGATGGCAGCATAGTCCTTTGTATTTCAAAAATATTTTCCCAACATACTATAAACAGAGTTTAAAGATAAAATTTATAAAAAAAAATCACACACAAAACAAATCCATTATTTGATGCTATACATATTGCAGATATATATTTAAAGCGTTTCTTTAATCGTCCAAAGTCTATCTTTGAAGTTTGAAGGTCTGTTAATACCAGGTTTATGGAGATTTAAATTTAGTCATAAATAAGGACGATAGCCTATGGGGCCTAGGGGCAAATGTGGCCAAACAAAAATGAGCACAGATCAGCACAACTGATCCAAATACTCAGCCATCGTCCTTATTTATGACTCAATCTTAATCTCTATAAACTCCACAACTTCAAATATAGACTTCGGACGATTAAAGAAACGCTTTAAAAATCCCATAGGCCTTTATTATTTAAGAGGGAAACTGTTATTGTTTGTTTATGCTCGCTGCATGTCCGTGTCCATGTTTCTGGCACAGGTGATTTGGCGATCAGCGTGAGGCCAGTCGTTATGTCTGCGGGGGGTCAGCGGAGGCAGTGTGGGGAAACAAAATTAATCCTCGTGGCTCTAGGTTATGGCAACAGGTCAGGAGCTTATTGATTAAATGTCAGCTACCCAGGTGAATGTGATTCGTAACTCTGAGGAGGCCTCTCCGCACGATCCATCACATGATATCCAAAAGAAGATTAAAGGCCTTACGACAGACTAAACGCCTTCAGCCCGGATGAAGGTTCTTCCGTCCGTCCGTCCATCCGTTCGCCTATCTATCCGTCTGTTCCCTACTTCAAACCGCAAGTCTTTAATGTCAGAACCCATAATCCCACAAACAGCCACCCGTTCCCTCGAGAAAGGTGTGTATGCCATCATCATAAGTGAATCTGATTGACAAGTGTACTTCAAGGCCCAAGGTTAATGGTGTTGACATAGAAACCATTCAATGGGTTAAGGGCTAGAATGAGAGTTCTGAAGATCATGCTCTCTTTGTCAAATTAAACTCTTTGCATTTGGTCCCCGCTGAACATGTGGCGCAGAGCTGTCGGCGGGATGAGCGTCCTTAGGGTCATGGGGAAGTTATCCACTGACTCCAACCGGCCAGAGGACGCACTGCAAGCGATGGCAAAGTCGTATTTGGCCCCATGGCGCCCACGGAGCCCCAGTTGGACGGTCTCTTTACCCTAGAGGTAGGTTCACAGGCTATACTGGACTCTGTGGTAGCTCGGAGCGCTGGGTGACACATAACCTTGCCCTGTCACCACCCTCACCAGTGTGTCAGCTGATATTAGACTGATTGACGTTGACCCGCCACTCAGGCTCTGAGGGTTTAGCGGCGCTATATAACCTCGCCCTGACTGTTCACCAGGCTGAGGACATTGGAAGCAGGGCATCCTCAGCTGCGTCCTACTCCGAGACAAGGGCGAGCGCTTCTGTCGTGTTATAAGAATTACAAATGCCCGCTTTGATTTGTAGATTTTTCAGGCACGCACATTACCATATCACATGAGCGTAGCAATATTTTGTTTGCTGTGTGCTGATTTTCTTATGTTTATGTGAGTTGACATTCTATCTGATTCAGAGGATTTGGAGTTGTAGAGTAGGGCATGTTTCTTACCATGTTACCGTCGTTTTGTTCTTTGTCTGCTGTTCTACTTTTGAAAGTAGTTTGTATTTGTATGAACTTGTATTTTAGCCCCTTTTGACAACACCTTACTATGCAAAAATACAGTGCTAGCTTTTATAAAAAGCACTATGTAGCAGAATATAGGAGCCTATGTGTACCAAAGAAAGTGATGTACTGATGCACATTTGTCACTTAAAGGGATAGCTCCATGAACTGAAAGTTTAAAGGGACAGTTCACCCAACAATTCAAATGTGATGTTTATCTGCTTACCTCCAGGACTTTACCTCTGCTTAGCTCCAGGACTGACTTGCAGCCTGTCAGTCGTATAATACATCTGAATGGTAACACATGAGAGTATGAGAGTAAATAAAACATACACAGAAAAATCCACATTAAACCCTGCGGCTCATGATGACACATTGATGTCTTAAAGGGTTAGTTCACCCAAAAATGAAAATTCCTTCATTAATTAATTACCATCATGCTGTTCAACACCCATAAGTCCTCCGTTCATCTTCCGAACACAAATGAAGATATTTTTGTTGAAATCTGATGGCTCAGAAAGGCCTTTATTGACACCAATGTCATTTCCTCTCTCAAGACCCATAAAGGCACTGAAGACGTCCATCTCAGTGGTTCTACAATAATTTTATGAAGCAACAAGAATAGTTTTTGTGCAGAGCAAAATAATGACTTATATACTGATGGGCCGATTTTAAAACACCACTTCGTAAAGCTTCAAACCGATATTAATCAGTGTATCGAATCAGTGGTTAGCATTGCCAGTCACGTGATTTCAGCAGTTTGGTGGTTTGACACGCGAACCAAATCATGATTCGATACACTGATTCATTAAGCTTCAGGCTTCAGGAAGCGGTGTTTTGAAATTGGCCCATCACTATTTAAGTCGTCATTTAGTTATTGTTTTTTTGCGCACAAAACTATTCTCGTCACTGCATAAAATGATTGTAGAGCCACTGTAGTGAGATGGGCTTTGTAACGACGTCTTTAGTGCCTTTATGGGTCTTGAGAAAGGAAATGACATTGGTGTCAATGAAGGCCTTTCTGAGCCATCGGATTTCAACAAAAATATCTTCATTTGTGTCTGAAGATGAACAGAGGTCTTAGGGGTGTCGAACGACATGAGGGTGAGGAATTAATGAGAGAATTAAATGTTTTGGCTGAACTAACCCTTTCAGACACAAAACGATTGGTATGTGTGAGAGAAACCGAACAGTATTTATATAATTTTTTACCTCTAATACACATCCAATAGCCTTCAGCGCGATCTGGCGTAGTTTATGCAAGCGCCAGAAGTGATCCCTTGTGCGTATCTCTACACCATATCATGTACATTGACCTCACTTACCAGAAGTGATTTGTGTCCCAAGTGTTGTCATGAGCCTCAGGGTTTAATGTGGATTTATCTGTGCAAGTTTGTTTTACTCTCAGTTGTGTCATGTGTTACCATTCACATGCATTATATGACTGACAGACTGCAACGGTTGGAGTTAAAAATCTTCATTTGTGTTCTACTGAAGAAACAAATTCACCTATATCTCGGATCCCCTGGGGGTAAGCAGATAAACATCACATTTTCAGGTGAACTATCCCTTTAAATTGATTACTGGATACATAAAAGAAATACAGAAAAATAATCATACACTATACATTTAATAAAAAATGAAAGAAAATAATACTTTTATTCAGCATAATGCATTTAATTGATCAAAAGTAACAATAAAGACATTTATAATATTACAAAATATTTCTGTTTCAGTTAAATGATGTACTTTCTATTCATAAAAAAATCCTGAAAAAAATGTATTGCGGTTTTAACATTGATAATAAAAATTGTTCTTGAGCAGCAAATCAGCATATTGGAATGATATTTGAACAGTTTTTCTGTAATAATATTTCACAATATGACAGTTCCACAGAATTTTTCATCAAATAAACGCAGCCTGGCCAAGTCTCTTGCTTACCATTTAAAAATCGTTCTGACCCCCAAATTTTGGGCATACTAAAAAAACAAAACAAAATAAAAACACATTAAAGTCACATTAAAAACTGTATTGGATTTTTTTCTATACCTTATATAATGGACATATTAAAGACATATTTTTTTTACAAATATTAAAAAATCTTACCAACCCCAAATTTTCACGATAGTGTAAAAGCAGTCACCATAATTTTGCCACGTAAAACATGTTCCTGGATCAACATATACAGTAAAAAGATAAATGATAAATAAGTTACAACATATGTTTTTGCATCAGTTTAACCATAATTTTGCCAAGTAAGACATGTTCCTGGATCAACATAAACAGTAAAAAATATGATAAGTTATGACAACATTTTTTTTGCATCACTTAAACTCGATCAAAATAAGATAAGGCAATTTTTAACTTTGTTATACAAGATTCAACTCATTTTTAAAGTCTGTTTAATGCAATTTAAGATGAGATGACTAAAACTTCCAAGCTAATTACTTACAAATGTAAGGCAAAATTCAGTCCTAACCCGTATACCTTCCCAAAATGTATCCCTAAAGGCAGAGGGAAATGATAGGAATAGCACTGATGCAGAAGCGCCTAACCCTGGTTAGAAGCCTAAACTTGACATAAACTGTAAACTTGTCCCTCAAATCTGATTGGTTGATTGGAACTTTGTTCCAGTTCATCATGTAAAAGCAGGGAAATACAAGAGCACCAGTGATGTTTGATGTTAGTAATGTCCAAACGCTGTCACAAGTGTCATATCTGATTTGAAAGCTGTTAGTGGAGTGAATAAGGTTATCTGGTTATCTGAGTATTTACTACTTTATGGGTATTTTATAGTGTTTTTTGGAGTTTAAACTAACATGTTCAAATAACATTCCATGTAAAAGGTGTGAACATAAGCACAATTATTTGTGTTTTACAGAAATTGCAATTATTACAATAATTGTGAATTATTAGTAAATGTAATTTTGAAGCAGATTACATGTTTATGCTCTACATCTGTCTATGAGACAGTGACTTGACAGCACAAGACAAGGCAGAGGTGAATTAAACATGCATGGATGACAGTTGAGAGAGGAAAAATGTCATTTCCAATGATATCTAAGTCTGTCTGCCATTAAAATGTGCATTGAACCACACTGTATATATGAAAATGATATCATGAACATTAACTTCCCATGTTAATGTCGTGTGCTGCTAGTGCACTGAGAGCAGGCTTTATATATACTACATGCCTTCACTTCCTCTTTCTCATGGGGATTCCTTCTGCTTTTACAGCCTACTGGCAACGTGTTTCGTGATTGCCAAGTTCGTGCCCTGAAGTAAATGCTCTGTTTAAAATGGTGATTCTCAATAGGTTTAGAGCTCTGATGTGACACTGATCTCGTTTGAACTAAAGGTATACTGACAGGCAGTGTGTTAAGAATTGCGTCCAGTATAAAGGAAGACTGAAACATGCATTTTATTGTCCAAATGTATGTTATGACATACTGTAGCAAATCGGAGTGTGAGTAGAATATAATCCCGAGCTCCATAGCGGACTGCAAGCCAAAACTATTTACCATGTACGGTAAGATTATACAGGCACACACAAACTTGTGAAGAACTCAAAAGATATTTTGAAGAACTACTCTAAACCCCATCGAATTCCCATAGTATGATTGCAGAAATAAGTCTATGTGTGTACTGAACATTGAGGGAGAACAACACATTTTCTTATAAAAGTGGTTTGTTTAAAAAATCTTATGAGGTGGTGATGGGGGCTTTTTACCCCACACAAGGTGCACTGTATTGATACAAATATTTTAGCTAAAATAATGAGTTATAATAATAATAATAAGTAAAATAATAACTAAGTTAATACTTGTTCAAAACAATCCCTTTAGCAAAGTTTGCACTATTTTCTGCTTAAAATAATAATTTTTGTTCAATAAATATACTGTCAGGAAAATATGTTAATATACATTTAAATAATGTAACAAAATTATTTTATTATATTTATATATTATATTATATTATATTATATTATTATATTTTTTTATGTGATATGATTAATATCATATTTTTAAATAAGACTTTATAAATATGGTTATTATCTCTAAGGTTGAAGCCCAATTTAAACATGTCATGTCAAAAAATGGAAAAGTACATTTCTTGTGCCTTTCAGACCAACAGCAGATGCACTTTTTACCCCAAATGCCACACTTTTTCTTCCGTCATTGAAAAGCTTGAACAAAACTAAAAATCATTAGGAAGACATTTGTCTTAAAATATATTCAATAATTTTAGCCATTCTAATTTGAACTTAAATTCACATTTTAAAAATGATCGAATATTAAATAAAATTTAACTTTGCGCTGCTGCCCACGATCAGGTCAAGGATATTCCCAAATTTCATGTGTTTTTGGATCTCGAAAAGCAGATGTTTAAGTTTTAGTGCCATCTAATGGTTTAGAGTGGGAAAAAGGCACATTTTACCTTGGGGAACCCTGTTGTATAGCCCTACACATTATGAACAAAAAACGCTGTATTCTGTCGCAGGCCAGTAGTTGGCGATGTCAATAGTACAGAAACACTACGCACCTATAGACTGAACACGTAATACCAAAGTCTCTTTAAGACGAGTCATTTCAACCGGTGGCCATCTTTTAAACACCCCTCGGGCATGCAAGTGTAGCTCCTATCTCTTTGAATGGGAAACATCAAATTCTATAAAAACTGTTCACCAAGCTTATGATTAAAGGGTTAGTTCACCCCAAAATGATTCTCTCATTAATTACTTACCCTCATGCCGTTCGACACCCGTAAGACCTCCGTTCATCTTCGGAACACAAAAGAAAATATTTTTGTTGAAATCCGATGGCTGAGAAAGGCCTTCATTGACACCAATGTCATTTCCTCTCTCAAGACCCATAAAGGCACTAAAGACGTCGTTACAAAGCCCATCTCACGACAGTGGCTCTACAATCATTTAATGAAGCAAATAGTTTTTGTGCGCAAAAAACAAACAAACTAAATAACGACTTGTATAATGATGGGCCAATTTCAAAACAAAGTGTTGAACCGTAATGAATCAGTGTATCGATTCATGATTCGGATTGTGTGTCACCGCCAAACTGCTGAAAAACATTGGTGATCTGAATCATGAATCAATACGCTGATTCATAACCGTTCTAAACTGCGCACAAAAAACGCTTCATAAAATCTTGCTTCATAAAATGATTGTAGAGCCACTGTAGTGAGATGGGCTTTGTAACGACGTCTTTAGTGCCTTTATGGGTCTTGAGAGAGGAAATGACATTAGTGTCAATGAAGGCCTTTCTGAGCCATCGGATTTCAACACAAATATCTTCATTTGTGTTCCAAAGATGAACGGAGAACTTACGGATGTCTAACAACATTAGGGTAAGTAATTAATGACAGAATTTTCATTTTTGGGTGAACTAACCCTTTAAATTTCATATTTGAAATCACCAATGAAATTCAACAACAATTATTTTTGTTACAGCTAATGCGCATGTGCCTGTTTCTATAGCAGCCAGAGCTTCTAAGGCAGCACAATGACTTTACTAATCAACCATTGGCTCTTTCATTTGAAAGGCAGGGCTTATTCACCATATTTGCTGTTGCACGTCTTTCTATATATATAAAGTCTTCGGTAATAAACATGCTCCTGATGTTACCGTTTTCACAAACTGCTATTGAGTCAATAAACAGTATCGTTTTGAAAAACTTGCACTTTGAAACCCATTTTCAAAAGTTTGTTTTCAGGCCCCCACAACGCAGTTGTTGTGTAAATGAAAATCCAATACGTATATAAAGTTTTCCATTTTTTTTGTTGAAATCGGCTTCATCTCCGTCTTACGTGTCAACGTTATGTGTTTGGGCATTAGATGCATTCAGTGGTAAAGTTTGAATTTTAGATTGCGTTTATGAATAAGAAATATAAACTCTTAAGAGCAGGGTAATGTGCTCAGTTTCAACCCTTCGTGTTTGTTAAGGTGATTAATAATGAAACATAGAGAATTATGCATGGCGAGGTGACTTTTCTCCTTCGTTCTGAATGCACTAATTCACACAGAGCTCAGACGAACTCTACGCAGTTTAAAGGCTGCTTGTAACAGACCATCGCAAGAGGTAAATTGACGACAGAGGAAACAAAGGAGAGAACTATTGAACCTGTAATGGTTTGTACCCTCTGTGAGAGTTCAAACTGGAGTCGCAGGCATCACTGGCTTCCTTCTTCATCTGACAGGATGTGAGTTTGCTGTGACCTGGGGATTTTAATAATGTATACCGATCACACAGTGAAGGCTCCCGCCTCAGTTTAACCACCACATAACCTCAGCACTTCTAACTGTACATTATAGTTCAGACCAAAGAAAAACATATACCTTAAAATATTCATCTCGTCTCTGCCGGGGTCCTTATTCAGTCACAGCCATACAACAACATGACCCAACTTCTACACAAACAAACAGCTTTTGAGTCGTATTCCGCGTAAAAGCATCTGTGAATTGACGTACATAATTATCTTCAAACACACAGCTATTATCCGTGTTGAGCCGTGACCTTACAATACGTGGAAAATGTTTGGCCCAATCTTTTTAGTGCAAAATGTCACTTCTAGGTAATTTTGTGTATTGTGACGGGCCATAAGATAATGGCTTCCCAAAGCATTTGTCTTTATTGAAGGCTCTTTGTTTTTTTAATCTCAGTCTAATTCGGTCACACAAAAATAATCAGCTTAAAAATAAACCCTGCACTTGTGGCATCCTTCTTCATGTTTAGCCGGCGTTTGAAGCAGAAGGCTGGCAAAATATTTCCCCTAATTTTGGCCACCCCTGCTCTTCCCTAAAATAAACCTCTACTCTCAACATCTGTCATTTCACTTTTAGCACAGCCTCAAATGAAAGTGCAGGTAATGGATAGAAGACCTTTCACACTGTTCAGGAAAGGATGAAAGACTGGTCAGGGATGTGGGGGAAGGGATGTAAGATAGAGGGAGAGAGAAACGGAGAGCGCCCAGAGCCCTGGATTGTCAGAATTGGTTGAAATGAGGAAAATTCTTGCATGAAGACACTCGGCACGGGTGCCCTTTGAATGAACCAGTGGAAAATGGGAGGGAGCCATGAAACGGGAAGATGTTGCTTTGGAATAGATGATTGAAATACGTGTAATCCACAAAACATCTTTAATTCTCACATTAAGACCATTGATCAAACCGGTAAAAAGCTGAGCGGCAAGGTAAATCGTCTCATGATTATGTGAATTTGATGGATTGGAAAAACAATGTACAAATGTACAAGAAGTCAAATAATCTCAACTATGTTGACTGATGACATGTGGCTCTTTCCCAGAAACATGGTATTCATCATTCCTGCATAATAGCATTGTGTGCCCTACAGTATTGTGACTTTTATTCAACATGATTCTCAAAAACATTCACAGCAGAATCTTATGACGACATACATTGTATTCACAAGACTTAGTTATACTGTTTAAGCCTAAAAACATAAAAACATATTTATGACAATCTGTATTTCAGTAGATGTTTTACCAGTGACACACTATATTTGGATGGATCTCAAAAGCATTAAATGGACTTTATTCTCACTACAGACACAGCCCCTTTTTACAAGATTTAAAATAAGTATCTGATGTCCCTAGAGTGTGCATATGGCGTTTTAGCTCAAAAAATACCCCACAGATACATTTTTTATAGGATGTTAAAACTTTGGATGTCACCTTTTGAGGGTGAGCAAAAAATGCGCCATTTTTGTGCATGCCCCTTTAAATGCTAATGAGCTGCTGCTCCGACCCGCTTTCAAGACAAACAGTTAGAATCCGATTACCTCATGCAGACACGCACGAAAATGTCCAAAATTGTTTAGCCTTTTATGTTCAAACACAGTAACGTTAGTTGAGCTCTGTCTGTTGACATTTGACAATGCGTCGCTTCGTTGCTCTGATTGGTTGTCGGTCTGTCCAATTGATGTCTTTCCTGGTTCGGTTGAAACACGCCTCATAATCACAGCCCAATGGAGCAGTTTCAGACTCATATTCTGACTAGAATTGAGTATGACCACGTCAGGCTAGATAGACTCAAGTGACAACATAGAATGCAACAGGACGTTTCTAAATGGGTAGTTGAGGAATTTATGTAGCTCATGTGGCGTTAACTATCTTCAAGTAATTGATTAGCATATTCTGTCAAGATAATCTATAAATTTGTTCCCGGGGGTGGGGTTTATGTAAATTTTAGGGTTTGTGATGTCACTAGCCCATGAATAAGCTCATTGTAGTCCTTACCTAGTAATTTGATGTAGTCCTTAAAGCTACACTGTGTGATATTTTCCCCCATCTAGCGGTGAGAAGGTATCAGACCCTCCAGTGAGTATATTAGTTTCTGTTCCTCTAAATTCTGATTTCTTTTGAACTCCTACGGTGGCCGATTTAGGCCAAGATTAACACGGCAATCCCCCTCTTCACATTCAACACGGTGCCATCGAGTGTTAAAACACGAAAGGTGAAGCTTGAATTTACGGGTATGTCCCTCTTTGGCTAATGTACTTTCAAGATGGAGGGGCAACATGGCGACCGGCATTCGAACCCCTCACCCGTATGTATTTTCAGTGGCATATTATAAACTTACGAGAATACTTTATTACTAAAAAGAAGTAAATATACATTAATGAGCACATATATTTTTGAAAGAACTACGTGTTTTTAGCTAAGAATAAACTTAAAAAGTTACACAGTGTAGCTTTAAAAAGTGAAACAAACTGCAACATTACACACTAACTAAAGTTACAAAAGTGAAATCATAATCAACCGATCCTTTAATTACATCTGTGGCTCCAGAGTTAAAGGGGTCATGACATGGATTATTATTATTATTATTATTAAATAAGTTCCTTGCAGTTCACTTATAATGTGAATGTATTAAGTTTATTTGCACAAAAACAAACAAAACAAAAACAAATATTTATGTGGAATAATAGATTATTTTTGACCTTCATCGCAACTCCGAAAGGGTCCGTTAAAATAAATGAATGAATGAGGTATTTGTATAGTGTATTTCTGATGTAATGTAGAGCCAAAACGCTTTACAATCATCTCAGGGGTCTCTTCTCAACCACCACCAGTGTGAAGCATCCACCTGGATGATGCGATGGCATGGCAGCCACGGTACAAACGGCTCTTGCCACACAACAGTTATGATTGCTAACGCTATTGTATAGGAAACCGTATTGTATTCTTCCAAACTCCCCTGTCTCTGTTAGAGATTTGGATGTGACTCAGTGACTACTTCGCTCAGAGAACCAGCCAATTATAATGTCAAACCCCTCGTTTTTATAACATCAAATTAATAACTAAATCCAAACTTATTTAAAAAAACAAACATTGAACTTAGCCTACACGCAAAAAAAATACAACCTAAAATGACAAACTATCTTTGGAATTTTTTTATTCAAAGTGTAATTTGATTGATTTACTTTGACGTCCCATTCGATTAGATGGCGAGGACAGGGTTTATGACCATTATTGGGACCAGCCACCTGGGGGCGATCGAAACGTTTTGGCTTCACTTGTGTGGCACGCTTGGTTTTTTTACATGTATCATTGCCCACTCACTTTTGCATGCGCATGTGTGTTTTTGAAACATTATCCATATAAAACCATTTGTCATTTACTGACAAAGCATTATGAAACCATCTAGGCTACTTATGATTTGTAATACAGCTGTTGTCAGATTCATTACAGTTGGCTGCTTCAATTTTCAACAAAGTTTCTTTGTGAACCCTCCATTGAGTGGTGCAGGTACGACATCACTTTGTAGGCCAAAACAATGATTTTTTTAAAAAAATGGGATTTTGGTTAAATGGCTGAAATAAGGTGTGAGGTGAACACAAGCTCAGAACACTTGCACGTTTTATTCTACAACACAATACATCAGTATTGATTTTTTTAAAGCTGTTACATGTCTTGAAAAAGGCGGTTGTTATCAAAGTGGCTAAATGGGACTACAGAGGCTGTCGAGGAGATTAAACATCATCACACCGAACAGCCTAGGTAAGATCAGTTAGCGTCATTATGCTCATAAATTTGCTCTTAGAAACTAGTCTAACTCAAACTTTCTGGGATAATGTTTTGTGATAAAAACTGAAAGAGTTGTCAGAAGCTCAGTGATGGTGACGTTGAAGTCGAGTGACTGTGCTTTTGTATACTCTTTCCAGTGTAGACAGCATCCATGATTATAATGGGTTTTATTGGGCATTTGTCTCGCCGCTCACATCTGGTGTTGGTAAATTTCAGCCGTCTGAATGTCAGTGGGCGGGCCTGTGGTGCGATGGTGATGACTTTTGCCTCAATAAACTCCTAGTTTACTGCTTATTAATAGTTTTTGTAGCATTTAAGTGTAGGTATTGGGTAGGATTAAGGGATGTAGAATAAGGTCATGCAGCATTAATATGTGCTTTATAAGTACTAATAAACAGCCAATATCCTAGTAATATGCTAATAAGCAACTAGTTTATAGTTAATAAATGAACCTTAAAATCACAGTCCAGAAGTGACATCAGTCTGGTCAAACAAAACCAATCTATTTGGGTACTGGACCTGCAAATGGCCTGAATTTAGTTGTTTGTATATAATCAGAATTACTTCCACTTTAAATGAACAATCCAGAATTGAAGGTTAATTGCAACCAGAAACACCAACCAGTTGTGCTAGTTGACTTATACGGGCCTTCCAAAATGATAAGAGAAAGAGGCAAAATACAGCGGCCCACCTAGGAGCAGTTTCATAATGAACTCCTGAAGTAAGTGAGGATGACATATGCAGTCTTCTGTTCACTTATAAATACACAATGTGTGTGTGTTCTAGAGTGTCGAACACGTACACACATTTGTGTGTGTGGGCGTGTGTGCTGCAGATGCAGTCTAGAAGCAGAGCCTCTATTAGCAACATTACCTTCTTTAGAAACGACAGGTGTTGGCAGCACCATATTCCTGGCACCTTGCTGCATGTGACATCTCCATCGCCTCAAGTTAAAAAGCCATTGCTCATTGCTAAATGACTGAGGCGTCTTTATCGCAGCACTAGCATGGGGAAAGAGGAAGATATTGTAGAACTGTAGTAGTACACAAGATTCAGTAACTTTGAAATGATTTTAGCACAGGTAGGAGTGTTTTAGGCTAATGTAGGCTAAAGTAACTGTCATGTCATAAGTGCTTTATTGGTTTAATAAAATGTAATAAATAACACATATTTTCAGTAAATAGTTGCAATAACGTTATTCATAATTGTTTTAAAAATGTAGGCTATTTACATGGGTCAAGAAACAGCAGTTGCTTCTGGCTAATATGTAGTTTTATATTTCTCCATCGTTTTTAATTTGAGTATTCTGTCAGCAGTACTTCATGGGATTGTAGTCTTTACCTCACTAAAGCCGTTATGTACAAAGTCTTGTACCAAAGTCTGTAATGTTATGATTCACTTTGTTGCTGGTTGACTTGGCTTATAATACTTTAACAAAGACTTTTTTTAAATCCCTAAAAAAATACTTCAGGAACCAATGTCACTGAAAAAGTGGTCAGGCACTGTTGCATTCTATTAAAGAGGTCATATGCCATTTTTGTTAATATGAGTTAATATGATTCTTTAGTGTCTAAATGTAAACTTTGTAATATACTTTAGTTCAAAATTCTCATTAGTTTTGTAAGAAAACACTAATTTTATGTGGTCAAAACAGCTCTGTTTTCATCCAGCCATTTCAGTGCATACGACTTTAAATGATAATGAGCTTTGCTTTCCCCGCCCCTCTGTTCTGTGGGCCTGTTTGACACAACACGTGGAGTGTTGCCATGACAACAGTTGAGGGTATATTTTGGAGAAAGACAACGGGAATGTCAAGGTGAGTCTCTGAGGACACATCTGTGCAACTGTATCAATTTGAACGGAGTCGGACCCGGAACAAGATGACAGCCCCAACAAAATTTGACAATTAAGGCTCGAACAGGACATTTCTGAACGGTTGGTTAACATAATGTCACTTTGATCTCTCTCTGTATGTACTGGCAGGGTAGCATTAGCATAGTGAGATACGAATGTTTACTTATGTGTGCGTTAGTTCATTGACAGATTGATGTTACAACTAATGCCAATAAAATCTTTGTATCGGTAAATGTAGGCTTGTCAGTGATGTGTAATGTTATCCATGCAGTGTAATAACTGTTACAAAACGATTTTTTTGTTGACAGTAACAGACATACAGACGTTATAAATCATCTAAAAAAAAGTATACTTAGTGTAGTGTTACCACGTCCACGTTAACATTAGCGCCAGCGTACACAGTTTGTAATAACACAATAACCATGATGCATTGTTCTTTATAAATGTAGGATTATTAATTATATTGAGAATGTCATACATAGAAAGCATGCCGTAATGTAACTTGTCCTGTAAACATTAGCTGCATTCATCGTGAAGTGTGCAAGCAATTGGCAAAGATTAATAAAATGTGACACTCACTTCTTCTGGAGGTGCAGCAGGAACACGAATAGTTGGTACCGATCCTTTATTCAGGAGCAGCTTCTTAGCAAAACCTGCTTTATACTGACCATCGTTTATAAAGCAGTCTGGTGAGAAATGATTTGCGCAAACATAACAAGCATTGATGTTGATCGGGGGGAATATTCCCTTCGAAAACAAAACTCAGCCACTGGGTCTTCAGCAGTTTGGATTTAGGAACATCATGACTGCTGTGTTCGTTATTACACCCAAGAACAGAACAGAACGCCATTCTGCTCCAACATATCAACAATGGCAGACTATGATGATGACAGCTCGCTCAGGGCGGGTCTGAGGTGAAACACTGCTTTCCATCAACAGTCGTGGGAGAGGCGTGTGTGAAGTCTGACGACTTGATTTGAGACAGGAGAAAACGTATAAGGAGATTTTAAAAAACAACAACTTTTTTATCATTATAGGATGGTTGTAGCCTGACAAGCCACACCCACATCAAGATGTTTGGTCTGGAAACTCACCATTGACAGGGCTCAATCCGAGGGGCGGGATAAACGGTTGTCTTTCAAACTCCCTCTGCACGCGATAGCGCTACACCAACCGGAGCAACGAAGGTGAAGCAGAGCTCGCTGACTGAAACATTCGCCGTATCTGGTCGGCTAAACTACGAACACATCTTCCCGCTCTTTGTTCTTTTCTCAGAGAAAAGCTTAACTCCAAGTCTTCCAGAGTCGCGGTCAGAGCTGATTCGAAAGACCGCCGCCGTTCGCCAGTTTCTGTGTTTACTAGAAGCACGCAAACGCAACTCGGCCATCGTCATTATGGCCCCGCCCGCCTACTCTATACATGATGTGATTGGGCCGTCCAGATTTTGAGGAACACACCTCAGAATGGTATTGAGAGTTCCTAGACGACACTTGCGGGCAAATTAAATTTGCTGCCGCTAGGGTGCGTCTGGATTTCTAGGCTAGGATGGTTGTGTACCGGCACTGCCAACACATTTCCATACAATCAACTTGTAAAAGTGCATGTACCATTATATGACCCCTTTAATAAAGATAACCTTTTTTTTTTTGTTTCTTTTAAGTTATTCAGTATGAATGATTGCATTGTTTAACCTGTTATATATGATTTGCTGATATTAGTCTGTATCATTTTGTTGCTATTTTCATATTGTAGTTGTGTATAATGTAATGTATATTTATATATATTTTTCCTAAACACAGGGCTGTTTTCTAGTCTAATGGAATGTGTTCGTGCTACTGTTTTTGGTTGGCAGAGATTGTGAAAAAAAAAAAAAGTTAGGTAAGTAATGAAATGGATTGCTCCACACTTTTTTGTTATCCTGGGAATGGAAGATGCTTTGAGAAAATAAATAAATAAAGCAAATTTCTGAAGCAAGAGAGGCTGGAGGAGAACGTTCACTTTTAAGGTTAATTGGAGCCAAAAGTGTCACATCAATCTAGCAGTTTACCAGAGGAAATTGGCCTGGCCTTTTGTTGAGAAATGGCGGAGATCACCACATGGGGTTTTTCTATAGGCAATGGGTTGTTAAATTTGTAATGGGCTTACTGTGTAGCTGACCTGGTCTGGTCTGATATATAACTGCCTGTGTTGTAGACAGGACACAGCCACCTTCACAACTTGTATTAAATTCATATTTTAGGCCTCCTGGGGTGCAATAACAACGCTCCAGTGTGAAGCTGCTTGCACATCTTGTGCTTCTGTTTGTTCACAAGGATATTTGAATGTAGGAGAGCGCGCACATGTTTCCAGGTCAAAATAAAAGTCTCTGTTCCAGCCGTGTTTTGGATGGTGGCTCATAAACTGGTTGGTGGTCAGGATTGCTTCCTATTTTGAAATCATTGCATCAACTTGTTTTTGCTAATGTGATTGCTTTCCCTAGTGTGTGAATTTCATTTTAGGGTGATCTTTGACATTAGAAAAAAAAACAAAAAGAAAAAAACCTTGGCTGTAATTCAAAGTCTCTGTAGTGTCTGCAAATAAGGCAGAACAAATCTTTATCCCCTTAGATGATTGCCCAGAATAATGATAATAAAAAGGACTACTCCCTGTCTAAAGAAGACATCACGCTGTGCTAAGGTCTAATTGGCGAGTTCCTTTACAAAGTTGATCAAGTCCTGGGGCTGGAAGTTAGTGAACTGGTCAATTAATCTTTCTACTCTCTTAATGAGGTGAGGGATTTCCTGTGGCTGGAGCCCAGCACAAAGACAGACATAGTGCCCAAAGGATGTGGCGTCGCTGTACCAAGTGAGCCCCCCAATTAAAAAAGGACACCCCCAAACCTACCCTCCTCTCCAGGTGGTAAATTGGTCTGACTCAGACTCAAAGAGAATGATCTTAACTATGACTTCAAATCAACTTTACCGGAGCACAGGGGGGAAAGGGGGACATTTCCTCCATGAAATAGGATTGCCATGGTCTGAAGCTTGCCCCTACAAAGTCCAATCATTTCTTTTGCTAAATAAAAAGAAACTTGTTGAATCCCTCCTGCTGAGTGCCAAAGAGTTTCGAAACATTATGTTGCGGTCTGACTTAGGATTTGGGGGTGGTGGATGAATGTCAGGACAGAGCAAGTTGGATGAATAAGGGAATAAATGTGCTTGACATGGTTGGTTGGGTCATATCAAATCCGTGCTTATCAGAGGTCACTCCATCAGGAAGGGATCAGAGGTGAACAAAGCAATGGAAGATTACAAAAACAATACCGTATGCAACAATCTCATCAAAAGAAACTTGTATTAGAAATGTGATACATGTCTGGCTGTGTCTGACTGCATTCCCCCCTCTCGTTTGCTATTTGAAAAGCATAATTCACCCAAAAATTATCATTCTGTCATTTACTCACCTTCTTATTGTTCTAAACCTGTATGACTTTCTTTTGAACATAAAATACATTTTGTAAAATGAAAAGTTTGAATATACCGGTATACTTCACAAAAATGTATTTTTTTGTTCCTCAGAAGAATGAAAGCCATACAAGTTGAAACAACAGGAGGATTGGTAAATGTTAAAGGGGGGGGGGGGGGGGGGTGAAATGCTGTTTCATGCATACTGAGCTTTTTACACTGTTAAAGACTTGGATTCCCATCCTAAACATAGACAAAGTTTCAAAAACTAATGTTGGGCATTTGATGGAGTATTTCTTTGTCAAAAATACTCCTTCCGGTTTCTCACAAGTTTCGGCGAGTTTTTTTCGAGTATGGGTCTATTTGACGTTAATAGAGCGGAAGGTCCTTGTATGGGCCGTACGGGCTCTTCTCCTGGTATGGGTGTGCGTGCGCGAGAGAGAGAGGAAATGCACGCCCATAAACACTGCTCAGCTGCAGATCCAGTCGTCCGTGAACACTTATGTCTGTTATAGTCCGTGCCGCGCTCCACTTCATTCCTCCACTTTGACATTTAGCGACTTCAACGCTTCAGCACAGCATTCCGGGAAGGCAGCGCTGCATTTGAACCGATTTGAATGCAGAAATGACGGGAAGCTTCACAACATCGCTTCAGTTGCATCGCAAAGTGGATCTCCACACTCCAAGAAGTGTGTTTTTGACGGAGCGGTCCCAGCGATAAAGGTTCGGTCCTGCTTTGGAAGCAGCCGGTGAGTAAAACTGCTTCAAATGTCTGTGCTGTTGCTTATCGTCGCGTGAGTAAACATCAGTAAACGTCACGATCGCGTGCTTCGTCATTCAAATGCGCTAACGGACTTCCATTGTTGTTCTATATATAACGTTACACTAGTCTGACGTGCAAAACCGTTTTACTTGCTACTGCTAAGGTTTAGTCGCATACAATAGTCCATAAACCGAATCATGTCCTCATAAACTGCGAGTAAACACACACAAATGTTGACAGGCCACTAAATACAGTACAAACCACAGAGACGGACGTCCAGATGTTGCTGTTTCTCCTGTTCAATTTATTTCATGATATATGATTCTGGATCATATATCTATTAGCTGAGATCGATAGCAAGGGTTTCTCCACGCTTGAGGACGCCATCGCTTTGCGCATTCGTCATTCTTTAGCTCCGCCCACACGATACGCCTCCAGGCGCTCGGTTTTTTCCGGAAAGACTCTGTACAGCCCATATTTCTTTTAGAAATATAATAAAACTAAAGACTTTTCGGAGATATGAAGGATGCAATACTACTCTATAGGTACTCAAGATTGACATGAGATTGACTGAAACTGAGTATTTCACCCCCCCCTTTAACTCTGCTGTATTATAGGCCAGTGTTGAACTTTTTTTTATTGTTAATATTGTGTAAGGGATGTATCACCAGATATATAGACTCGAATAATATAAGTCTTCAAAATATAATGATTAAAAAAAAATTATAATATATAAATGCATGTTTGTTTCTTTTAAATTTTGTTTTTAAAGCTATACACAATGTAACTTTTTAAAATGAACTTAACACAATTTAAATAATGAGTGAGTATATTATAAAACCATTCTTCAAAACAGTTTTTGTCATACCCTAAATGTTTATCATAAGTAATTATTTGTGATTTAGAGGTGTAGAATGGATTTCCCAGGGAAATGGCATACTGTCATCATTCATATGTGGTCGTGTTCATTTATCATACCCCTAAATAAAAGAAGATCAGGTTACTATATGCAGTGGAAGTAGCTTGAAGCCACAACAACTGAATCCTGAAACGAAAATAGTTTGCAAGCAAAAAGGGAAAGCGACAGTAGCCTTCCTGTAATAAAACACACATCAACATAGCATTGAGTTTGCATAGCATTACATTTGCTGTGCATTAAAAGTTCACCAAACAAAGTTTATATTGGTAAGAATGCCATATACTAAACAATTTACTGGTCTATTTGCCTAAATATTGCCTTGCTAAGTTAAAGTTTCCAGTGTTGTCTAACATTTGAAATTGGGGGCGAGACAATTTAAACAGTTCAAACAACAGATGAACATACAAATGAATGAGGACAGAGTTATATGAGCACTATCAGAACTCACGATTAAATAACCGTTAAATACACTGGATATTTCACTACACAACGCCAGCACAAAAATCTGCATCTGAAACACGAGCGCAATAGTTAAACACATCTGCCTAGCACAATGGAAAAGTAACACAGTGGAAAGGAAAAATGTGTTCTGTATGTTTTAATCAAGACTTCGATGTTTTTCGCAATGTCTGCGTGCAGGCCTACGTGTTAACAATGAGGTATGCGTGTCCTCAATCTGTGTCACTCCATGGAGATCATTTTACATAAAAATGAAGTAATACCAGCTCATACAATTTTTCTGATATAAGTCTTTCTTTAAAGGGAGATTTTTAATGTTGTAAGTGACATTCACACTGATAGGGCAATAATCAGAAGCCAAAGCACAACTACCAAAAATTAAACGCAATTACCAAAACAATGTTCCTCTGCAAGTATGCTAATTTTAATTATTGTTTTTAAATAAATATCAGCTATTCCATGCAATAGATAATCTTTATATGACTCGCAAAAAATAGGTTGCATCAGAGTGATTTGTTTAGCTGGTCATTGCGCATTACCAAATACCTAAGTCAATCTACTTAGGCTTACACTGTAAAAAAAATGAAAACGTCTCCAATTGAAAATGTTCTAGTGACTGATCACAAATTTTTTTCAGTTGCAATTTAATTCGCAGAAATTCAGTTTGGCCAGCTGAAAAATTTAGATGTGATCAATCACTAGAAAATTGCAAACATTCACAAAAACGTTGCACTGCTGTCATACGTAAAAAGATTTTTGCAAGTATATAACATTTTACAGACATTCTGTAAGACATTTCCTTCAAAAACGAAATTCATCCACAGTGTCTTCAGTGGCTTGGATGCCGGGAGTCTATGGAGACTCGTATGTTCGCAATTACATCCAACAACAGAACATTTGATATTTTTGGCGCAGACATTGTAATACCCTAGCTATCTGAGTAAACAGGAATGGCAGTCTCCGTGTTTCTCCCTCAGGTGTTTCTATGTATAAGCTCAGATCATAAACAGTGATGGCCAGGGCTCATGGGTTTCCCTACTCTTACGTAGGAGTAGGAGGAAATCTGGAACAGCGTGTTATGAGAGTTTGATAATGATTGATGGGGATTATAAAAAAAGTATTATAGGCTGGTTGTTTACACACACACTGTGGACACACATCTGAAAAACGTGAATTGTGTATAATGTGTCCCCTTTAAGTGTAAAAAAACAATAAAAGACACTAAGATAAAAAAAATTAATATTTGCACCTAACGTGCAAACCTTCAGTTCAGGGAACGCATTAAGACTTCATCCTGAATGCAGTTTCCCATTGAATTCACCTTCCTCTATGTTGAAATACATAATGAGGGCTAATGTGTGGTCAAGCCTGCTGACCATGGCCGGGAGATCTCTGTCAGGATGGCGAGGCAATGCAATTGCGCACGGCTCAGACAGGGATGCTCCCGGGTCAAGAATCCAGCCCTCGGCCATGTTTGAGTTCAGAGCCCTCTCATCAAGACCCGGGACCTCCAACAGAAAAACACAGGGCTCTTAGTGATCCCTGCTTCCAGAAGCTTCCCCTAAGCAGGCTACAGCAGAAGCACTTGTTACTTTGCGAGTCATTGGACCACGTCTCAAAATCCCCAAGGCAAACCTGCCTTTGTCTACAGGAGTGGAAGTAGACAGAGGTAAACTCTCCTACTGTGAAATACAAGCAGAGTCAGTGATCCATGTTTCAGGCATCGCAAGCATAGCCGTTGGAAAAGCTGCATGACCGAGCTCCTCTCCCTCATTAGATTGATAACATGGGTCAGTCCTCTAAAGAGCTTAACGTCTGCTTCCGGACTTTATGTTGGTACATATAGAAAATTGCACTAAAAGCACTGCCATGATCAGGAAAGCTTTTGACTTTAAAACAACCTTTTTAACTTATACAATCCTTTAATCTAAAGAACCTTAGGAGGGTCTGGCCACCGAGGTGAGTGTGATTGGCTTTTGTAATTAACCAGAAAGGGACGGCACAGCATGTCGCCACTTGGTATCATAACTGGGTGGTATTATAAGAGTTCATGCTACTGCTTTCAACTTTGCTTAGGGTAGTAGGGCGAAAACAAACAAACAGACAAAACCGGTCACTTCAAGAGCCAGCTGTGACGATTGTGTCTCAGACAATTAGTGCCCGCGGTTCACGGAGGCACAAGGAAATGGGCACAGTGGCACCGGGGACTTGTTTTTCCACCAGTAGGTGGTAGTCACATTACATCAGAGCATGAGGTTTGGGATGGCTCAGAGACATACAACAGAGTTTGTGGAAAGGCAGTCATCCTCCCTATGAATAGCACTGAGGGTCCCATCCATTCTCTCCCTGAAAGGTATCAGCTTAGGAGTTAAACTCAGGACAAATGTAGTTGTGGAAATGATACTTGACAATACATGACAGAGATACGCTAGTTCATGTTTGGGTTCTAAACTGCATTTCTTATAACATTTTTACTAGTATTTGTATATATATATATATATATATATATATATATATATATATATATATATATATATATATATATATATATGGTGTGTTTGTGTGTTTGTGTGTTTGTGTGTGTGTGTGTGTGTGTGTGTGTGTGTGTGTGTGTGTGTGCGAAGTCCATCTGACGTTTTTCTTTAAAATAAACATTTCTATCAGTCATATATGTATAGGTTTCTACATAAGTACCGGTACTTCTGAATGGGCTGAGACTGGGATTTAGTGGGTTTGAAGTAAAAGTATTTTGTGAACATATACTAGAGAGCATTCACTCAGTATCGTTATCTAATTTTGAAGTGGCTTTTAGAGACTTTTGCATCTGAATTATATATAATTTAGTTTTTTCAATTTTATTAAATAAAAGTTGTTATTGTATTTGACAATTTTTTTTACCATATATATATATATATACACACACACACACACACACACACACACACACACACACACACACACACACACACACACACACACACACACACACACACACACATACCATATTTTATTTTTGTATTTTATTTCTATTTTACCATTATATATTAGGCTACCATTATATATATTTATATACATTTATATATAAAATAATTCAAATTGTGTTATAATATTTATGTATTATTGTATTGTAAATTATTATTTTAAAGTTATTTTATAGTACTATTATTTGACTTTGTTTTTACTATATATATATTTTTTTATATATATATATATAATTGTTTTTTTTTTTAATACTTTTTGTGATATTTTGTTAATTACACTTGCAGAACATCTCTGTGGCCTTTCACCTACAAGGTTCAGCTAGAGATGTCCTAAGGATATTTTTTTTTACAAGAATCGGTTATATACGTATGCTGAATATGTTCTAATTTGTCTATAGTATATGCACACATGGATGGGTCAAGTGTAGAATCAAGTTTTTTTGGCCATGCCTTGCAGAGAGTGGACTGGATGGAGAGTAATTATTTGTGGTGAGTCGAGGGCCCTGGGGGTTGCAGGGTGGGCGGAAGAGGCATGGGGTGCGGTGAGATGGAAAGCACGCCAGTCCCGCTCACGCTTGATGCTCAGTGAATCTGAAAGGTCATGTCATGTTTTCTGGCAATTGACTCGATGGCTTTGGATTCTGCAGCATAAGGCTGGTATGATGTTTTGTGTATGTGAGTGTATGTGAGTGTGTGTGTGCGCGTGTGCGCGTGTGTGTGTTTCTGCTCCACACATTTACTAGGAAATGTGCCCCTGGGTTGTTTTTCGAATTGACCTTATTACCCTGCGCTGTGACGAGCTTGCCACGGAACTTGCTATCTCTCTCACACACAACCTCCTTCCCTCTTTCTTTTCGTTTGTTTTTCTTCATCTCTCTAGCCTACCTCAAGATCACTTCCATCATTAAAAATAATAATTAAGTATATCAAACAATAAAGGTACATATTTTGGAATTGTTTTAGGTGCACCACACAACGAGGAGGGGGAGGGGAGACGGAAAAGAAAAGCATTTTTCAAACCCGGTTGCTCTAAATGAGAGGGGACAAACACAGAGTAAGGGCAATATTAGCACATTTAATTAACGCCGATCGCAATCATCAAACACCGGCAGCTCAACGCATCCAACAGCCAGGCTAAACCAAACAGGACCTCCATCTGCATTTGGCTCCATTCTCTGATATATCTCTTGCCTTGCAGCCATTTCTCCGAGTGTAATTTACCAGAACAATGTAATTTTAACCTTTCCCCCTGCCTCATCATCAGGGACTTTAAGTCATTTCACTGGAAATGAAGAAACACATCTGTGTCTTTTACGGCAGAGGACACACCATAAAAGCCGAATGGTTCAGTTAAAAAGGATCCTCTCTCTCTGAATTAATCCCAACTGTGCGCTCTGTGTCGTGTGAGCTAAATGTTAATCATCCTGAAAGCTTTGTTTGAAAGCATTTCCATATAGACTTGCACATTTAAACTGTTGCTATTGATGACTCAAATTTCACATTGGTGTGTTTTAACTCTCTGGTGCTCTTCACTTTAAAAATATAATGATTGAAAAAATTTAATGTATTATATTTTAGCTCAATAATGTTTTTTATTTGATATTTTGTATTTTTAGGGCATTATTGATTAATTATATTTATGCAGTAGTTATAATCCATTTATTCAATTTTTAAGCATAGACCTGAAAATTTAATTTAAAACTAAACTTTTTATAAATCTTGAAAGCTTTGGAGCACAGACTTAAAGGGTTAGTTCACCCAAAAATGAAAATTCTCTCATTAATTACTTACCCTAATGTCGTTCGACACCCGTAAGACCTCCGTTCATCTTCAGACACAGATTAAGATATTAGTGTTGAAATCCGATGGCTGAGAAAGGCCTTCATTGACACCAATGTCATTTTCTCTCTCAAGACCCATAAAGGCACTAAAGACGTTGTTACAAAGCCCATCTCACTACAGTGGCTCTACAATCATTTTATGAAGCGACGAGAATAGTTTTGGTGCACAAAAAAAAAAAAAATCCTATATAGAGACTTACTTATATGGTGATGGACCGATTTCAAAACTAAGTTTCGAACCGTTATGAATCAGTGTATTGATTTGATGTTTCGTCAAAATGCAAAAAAACTGAAATTACGTGACATTGGCGATCCGAATCATGAATCGATCCGATGATTCATAACCTTTGAAACTTTGTTTTGAAATCGGCCCATCACTATATAAGTCGTTATTTCGTTTTTTTCCACACAAAAAACTATTCTCGCCGCTTCATAAAATGATTGTAGAGCCACTGTAGTGAGATGGCCTTTGTAACGACGTCTTTAGTGCCTTTATGGGTCTTGAGAGAGGAAATGACATTGGTGTCAATGAAGGCCTTTCTCAGCCATCGGATTTCAACAAAAATATCTTCCATTTGTGTTCCAAAGATGAACGGAGAACTTACGGGTGTTGAACGACATGAGGTAATTACTGACAGAATTTTCATTTTTGGGTGAACTAACCCTTTAAGTTTGGTCTATTTTTAATGACGACATTTAGTTGAAGGAAAACAAATTTTAAGTTACAGAAATTGATATTTTTTTGTGATGAAAAATGCACAACAATACTTTTTTATATGAAATATATATTTTCCAAAACATGTTTGACTCTAAAATTGTAAGAAAATCAAAGCTCTAATCCAAATTTGAGGATGATATCTTAAAAAAATTAGCTTTCAGTATGTTTTTTTGTTTTTGTTTTTTTTGGGCGCAGTACCAAATGTTTCCACTAGATGCAATTTGTGATATTAATGTGATATTTCAACCTGATCTCATGGCAAGTGGAGTGGTACACATTTTACGAGGTGGCTAATTCATTCAGATTTGAATGACCACACCTTCATGATTTGACATACCTGTACAAATGACCTACCTCAAACCCTTCCCCCACACCTACTCTTCACTGGGGTTTAGACAAAAATTACAAATTAGTTTGTTTTAGCCACCTCGTAAAATACGTATGAATTGGTAAGATAGATTTAACCCAGGGAATGCGAATTTCAGCAAGGGAACCCCCGTCAAAAAATGCAGATTTAAATAAAAGAACCTTTTCGAATTATGTACTTGATTTTTTTTTCACATAGCAAGTGTCAAAACCTTTACCAAATTTCATACCATTCCCATTTCACGAGTTCACACTTACATCAATTAAATAGAGTAAAGATTATGCGTATTTGGCGTGCTGTCCGGGGAGGGCAAATTTTGGGAAAATTTGCCCGAACCCAGAGTACCCCCCCCCCCCCCCCCCAACATGGATAGTTTAGAACTAGATTGCAATTTGTGATTTGCTTTGATATTTATAGCAGTTGATTTAAGTAAGTGCGGAGAAGGGGTGGTGGTGGGATGCTGAGAAACTGTCAATAACAGGAAGGTAAATCGGCTGTCTATATACACCTCCTATCATTGATTAATGGGGCGGCAGTGGCTCAGTGGTTCATGTAGGTTGTCTACAAACCAGAAAGTTGGTGGTTCAATCCCCGGTTCCACCTGACCAAGTGTCGAAGTGTCCATGAGCAAGACACCTAACCCCAGCTGCTCCCGACGAGCTGGATGGCTGAGCCTGCTCCACCTGTGTTTAGTTAGATTTAATTGTCTGCGCGTGCTTCTCCCGAAATTAGTTTGTGAAACTTCAAAAAGTAAAAAAATAAAATAAAATAAAATTTGCTGTCAAAAATGGCCAAAGAGCACCAGAGGGCAAGGAACATTCCAGGTTTAATACAAGCATTTGTAGCATAATGTTGATATTGGAGAAAGTTACTTTGAAAAAAATAATTGTAATAAATTACAATATTGCATTACTTCCTTAAAAAGTAACTAATTGTGTTACTTAGCTACTTTTTAATAAAAGTAGTGCGTTATATTACTTTTGGATTACTTTTTCTCACCTTGGCTGGGCTTGTTTTTTAATATAAATATAACAAAAAAGTTGTAAATGTAAAGACCCTTTCACAACATGCAAAAAATAAAAAAAAATAAAAAAAATAAAAAAATAACGTTCAGCTGTTCTGCCACTCTGGATTGCAGAAGAATAGGATGCAGGAGAAGAAAGTTAAACACTTACTTTACCAATAAAAACAAATTCTAATGTCATTTTTGCTTCTGGTTTAACTGAATCATTGAAGGTCAGCAGAAAGTACATATGTCAATAAAAAGAGATTAAATGCTAAAATTTGTTTACCATATTTAATTATTGGAAGTTTGCATAGTATTCTGTTTTTGCATTTCACTGATTTTATTCATTTTGAGGAATGCTGAATCTTTTTTTTGTGCAAGTGAGATGAGTAAATGCAAGCTGACATTGAGTCTAGAACTACAATATCCATCATGTTCACACACACACACACACACACACACAACGCCTCTGCTCTCACCCCTGATTTCTCTTAACACGCGGACAGGAGAGTCAATACCTGAGAGAAGAAAGTAACTCGCGATACTTATTTTTTTTTAAGTAATTCAGAAATCTTGTTGTAAATGTAAAAGAAAAGAGCTACTTTACTTGAAAAAGTAATCGGATTCCGTATCTTGAGTTAATTTTAATGTGTTAGTATAGTGTTAGAGGTACACTGTTGGTTACCACACAAATAATTTCTTATTTTCTTAAAAAACAAGCAAACAAAAATCAAGGTTACGGTTAAGGTGAGCCAATTACAAATGGAAGTACAATTAAAACCAGAAATGTAAAGATAATATTTTGTTTTAATATTTTTTTAAGCTATTACACATGGCACTCGTATTGTTTGCATCTTGTGGCTTTAATTTTGAAACATAATATTTTAAAGTTGCGATGAAATGACAATGAAAAAAAATATTCTTACATATTGTGACCTACAAGTGTACGTTTTTTTTGTTTGTTTTTTTTTAAGAAAGAAAATGTGAGCTAGTAAACAAGATTTTATCCAATTCTTGTTTTGGATTCAAAAATGAATGTGAGTTTGCAGATGATTGTGGTGGGGCGGAGTTTAAGCAGAACGTTTATTTTGATCCATTGGTACAAGATAAATTTTTTCTTTTTAAATGAAATGTATACATGTTTTATTAATACATAATATACATAACTCATTTACAATAAGATCTACAACATTCGCTTCATTGCCTACATTTCATGCGTTTACAGATTGGCTCTTTCATTAAAATTTCCAGTAACCCAGAATTTGATTTTTGATTTTTTTTTTTTTTACATTTTTGTGTTGTCAAAAACAAGTGCTGTCGACTGAGTTTAACTTATTGAACCCAGAATATTTAAAGGTGGTTGTTTGTTATCCATGCTAATCTCTGCCTCTCTCTGCATGCATTCGTCCTCACACTGTCTCTCGCTCAGCGGCTCGGTGGCAGAGCTCCAGAATCACTTAGATCATTTTACCTAGGGCACAGAGAGGGCAAAAAGAAGCCACTGACCCCCGCTTGCCCATGCAGGGCTTTACGCCTCGCTGACTTTCCTGGTGTGACATTTTCCCCCATCTGCCCTCCCCCCTACCGCAATTCCCTCTTCGACCAACTAGCACACACACAAGGGGGAGAATAAAAAAGCTCTGAACAATCATTGTCTGCACAGATATCAATCAAGTGAACAGCAGCCCGGGTCAATCTGCTGTCACAGTGTTCACAACTCACCACTATGGCACTCATGCAAAATGACAATAATGACAGGATGCCACAAGTGATATCACGTCTAATTTTTTTTTTTAAAGGTAAATAAGTGAAGAAAGAGGAGAACTTGCGTCCATCTTGCATCACCTGACCCTTTGCCACATTTACACAAGACTTGAAAGCCCCCCTTTTCTCTGTGATGACAAATATAGCCTCTTCGCCAGGTCACGCCATGGTCATGACATTATTAAAAGATCAATTGTGCCTCAAAACATTGCCGATCTACTGTACAGCTATGACCACGACAGATGGGACTTATGTAGACGTGACTTTAATATCTATTTAAAGAGGCTTTACTGACAATGATCTAATGAGACAAACACTTTTGAAACCTATGGCTTTGACAAAACCCTGACCCGAGCTGAAGTGACAGCTGTGCTGATGTAGCTTATTGCAGAAAATGTGGATTGATTAGGAGCGGGGGGATCACACATGCCATGAACTAAACCACCGGAAAAGTGAAATATATATGTGTACATACACACGCACACGCACACACACACACACACACACACACACACACACACACACACACACACACACACACACACACACACACACACACACACACACACACACACACACACACACACACACACACACACACACACACACACACACACACACACACACACACACACACACACACACACACACACACACACACACACACACAGCTGGGTAGTAACTGATTACATGTAATCTGGATTACATAATCAAATTCCCAAAATTAAGTACTTGTATAGATTATATTAGGTTTTAATATACTCATAATCAGTAGTTACTTTTTTTTTATCGATGACAGAATTCACACAATAAATGTTTTTTTTCTTAAAGTAAATAATCAACAAGCATATTGCTTATAAACATTCAGAAAGTCTTCTAGTTTTGTGAAGCCGTGACTATAATTACATGGACAATTAAACAAAGCATTTGATCACTGAATTTACAGAAATCATTTCACTTTTTAAAAGGGTTCTCTCAATCTTGCATTTTGAATAAACACATTCATAAATTGTTGACTTTTTGATTCATATCTTCCAGGTATGTCTTGAAGGCTTTTTTTATCTTTTTTTTATTACACTCAAAAAAATGATTGTAGGATGTTGTTCACTTTATTAAAGCAATTCATCTCGATTTAACAGCATTATATCAGGTTTCTTGTTCAAATGTAATTGCTTCATGTTATAGTAACTTAAAACTGTTAGTCTTTGACATAACTTTGTTTTTATTTTCAATCAAGTAACCCAAACAAACAGGACTTTCACTTCCCATCATGCTTTGCAAAGGGGCTGAAATCGGAGAGTAAATATTCAAATAAAGTGCTATTTTATGCATTTTTAACAAGATGAGAAAATGGAGAGACTTTTAAAGTTTAATGTTCTGTTATGTTGGTATTTAAAAGTGTGTGTTATGTTGGGGTGCTTTCACATCTCTTGTTCGGTTCATTTGGTCCGAACCAAGGGCGAACAATTATACGTTGCATTTTTTTAGCTCTACCTTTTCACACCACACTGATTGCTTTGGTCCGAACCAGTTGAAACGAACCAAAACGCAGGCACGTGACAACATCCACATCCCTCATTGGCCACCATGGCGTATTTCCTAAACTGCTTGTCGATTGGTCAGAATTTACGAGGGGGAAAATTCCAACAGAAGAGGAAAAGGCAGCAAACTATAACACTATGGAGAGATGACTGCACGGGCTGGTTTTGTCCCTGGCCATTATCTACTACATTGTGTGTATTTACCACAGTATGCAAAAAATACATTTCAATAATGATGCGCGGATGCGGCTTGGAAACAACGTTCGACCCCACTTTATATTAGGTGGCCTTAAGTACTATGTACTTACATCAAAAAATAAGTACAATGTACTTACTGTGTTCAAATTGTATTGCAGAACACTTCTGCTGATATTGAGGTGGATACGGGTAAAGTTAGGGACAGGTGTGGTGGTGTGGGTCAGTTTAAGGGTAGAGTTAGGTGTAAGGGAAGTGATAACTGTGTAATTACAAATGTAATTACAGAAATTAATTACAGACGTAATTACATGCAGGTATTTTTTAAATGTAAGTACATTGTAAACACATGTATGTACACAATAAGTCCATTGTATCAAATGATGAATTACAATGTTAGTACATAGTAGTTAAGGCCACCTAATATAAAGTGGGTCCCAACGTTCTAATACACTGCAATTGGCGACCGCGCATCGCTGGTCACTTCAAGCGGAGGCGTGCCTTATAATTATTCTTAACTCATGCTCTTCTTCCGAAAATATTGCCAACGATCTATCAGGTAATATAATATCATGCACAATGTCAGCGCAGCTGGTTAAGTCCAAAAATGATCAGTACTTTTGCAGTTGGTTCTGTTCGAGGAGGGATCACGTTTCAACCACAAACGAACCGCTCCAGAGTTCATTTGAAAGCTTACCGAGACCAGCTCTTCAAGGAGGTCTCAGTACGCTTGTTTGGTCCGTTTTTTGTGCACACCCGAGTGCGATTGCTGCTTTCACACCTGACCAAATGAACTGCACCAAAGAGGAACCGAACTCTAGTGCGATTCAACTGAACTAAATGAGGCAGGTGTGAAAGCACCCTTAGGCCCCGATCACACAGAACGTGTTTTTAAGGTTCAAAAACGTGAGGCGCACTGCACTGCCTTTTTTGGTAAGCGTTTTTTCATTCAGAAAAGAGCAGTGCTGCGTTTTTTTTTTATGTTTCTAGGCAACCGCCAAACCACCTGAACTGTCATTCAAATCAATGTAACAGTCAACACAAAGGAAGGCCCGCCTCTCCATTCATTCGATTGGACAAAAGAAAATAAACGCGATGACGTCGGGCGCTTTTCCGCTCAGAGTTGACTTTTTTTCAACTCCATGCGCTCGGAGCGCTTCTTCAAAAACGCAAGGCGCAGCAAGCGGTTAAAACGCGAGGCGCCCAGGGCGCATAAGCAGCGCACATAACGCTCTCTGCCAACCGAAATCCATTCAAAAAAGGCGCCTCTCGCTGCAAAAACGCGTTCTGTGTGATCGGGGCCTTAGTGTGTTTGGAGGTTACCATTGTGGTGAAGTGTAGAGCATGTGCTCGGGGTGAGGACCTGCTAATAATAATTAAAGTTGTTTTAAAAATAAAAAAAAACAGCTACTTTGGGCATTCCATGGATCCAACAAAACCATCTTCTGGCTAGCCAATAAGAATTTGTAAAAAAACAAACAATCATGTTATTGTTTTTGATGATATTCATTTTAGAATAATTTAACGTAGTAGTTTTGGACTAAATTAAGAATGTTAACCTGATTCAAGTAAATGGCTTTGCCTTACGTAAAAAAACGTACGCTTACTGAAATAAACAATGTTAATTAAATTCAACATAAACCAGTTACGTGGAATCTGTTGACATAAAAAAATAAGTAAATCCAACATATTTTTTTAGCGTATTTTAAAATTATATATTTTAAATTGTATTATTTATTTAATTATCAGCTTTTAATTAAACTTATCAACCTCAGTTTGGGAAACCCTGAGCTATGTAATGTTTAATGTACTTCATGTTGTTGATAACAAAAATATTTATATATTTTAAATTAATATTTTCTTTCTCTTTGTACTTTTTAATATGATAAAATATTATTCTGTTCAAAACAATGTGATAAATACTGGTAAATTACGTCAAAAGTAATCTAAACTTAATCAACAAGTAGTCCGATTACATTACCTTAAATGTGTAATATGATGGATTATGTTACTAACTACAATTTTTGTCATGCAATTTGGAACGGATTACAACTTGTAAGTAATCAGCATAAGATTTTAAATGTATACAGTTTATTTAGCCCCTGCACTTTTTAATAAAATAATAAATAAATGGCCATATTTTGAAATCAGCAATGTATTACAGTTTGTAAGTAATCTACCCAGCATAGTATTTTACATTTATTTAATATATTTGACTAGACTGGGTAAACCCAGCCTGATCTGCCGGCGATTTGATTTTTGACTGGCAATTCAGTCTGGAAACCCGTACATTCATTTCTACTGCTGCTGTTACACTTTTGCGGGAACCAATCACAGATTGGATTATCCACCCGGCGCTATTGACGGGTTTAACACGATGACCCATAGAGAAGCGATGGGTCATTGACTGTTGATCTTGCCTCTTGTGGTCTGATTGGTTGAAGGACTAACCAATGGCATACAGAGTCATTTGAATAATGCTCGTTGATCACGCCTCTTGTGCAGTAGAAAATACAGAGCAGACTCCCCAGACCAATGTTCAATCTTAAATTGAGCTTGGTCTGGTGATAGCCAGACAAATATTTAGCCCTTGCATTAAATAAATTACCATATTTTGAGTTTTGGTTGTCAGAAAAATGTCAGAGAATTCAATATCAATGTAGTATTAGTATCTTAGCAAATCAAATTAAATGTTAAGGGGTTAAAGGTTTGAATGTGTGAGTTTTCAGAAGAAAAAAAATGATGACCTCTGAGTTCAAGTGTGTCTTGTATACCATTCACATTTGTCATGGGAATGAGTGGCATCTTTAGCTTTCAGCGACCTCTGAGCATCACAGACATTAATGGAGTGTTTTAAAAGTTAGCATGAAGACTGATGATGTAGACTAAGAGCTAACATACAGTGTTCTTTGGCAGATCCTTCTTGCGGCCTCCAGGGAAGGCAGTGTTGAGTGCTTGTAGAGCAGATATTTAAGGGGCACTGCCACGGTTGAGGAGTTTAGATTTTACTCATATTCTATAAAGCCAGAGCCGAGGGAGTTGACTGAGGAGATGTGAAGTGTGTGTGTGTGTGTGTGTGTGTGTGTGTGTGTGTGTGAGTGTGTGTAAGAGAGAAAGGGGGAAAGGGTGAACAAAAAAAGCAGAGCACACTGTGCCAGGATCAACACGTGTCTCCAAAAGCCTAGAGGTTCTGCAACAATCTGTTCCGCTTGGTTCGCCGCAGTGCTGTGACCTCGATTTCTGGACTGCTGTTGAGAGGCTCCTTGCACTCAGGCTTGACACAAGCGCAGGACCGCCCTTCTCAATGCTGTCCCACCTTAGCCAGTGTGAGGATGTGTATGTGTGTGTGTGTGTGTGTATGGACACGGAGATGCACGTAAAGCTGTGCAGTTGGTGCAGGAAAGTGTTGCTCTCGCTGCCCCCCTGTCTAGGGTGGGATGAACATCTCTGCAGTTTGGCAGTGCTGAAAAATGACACTTTCAATTGGGGTCAATTGGACCCCTGCCTCTGGATCTGAGATGGCAGCCATGACGAGGGGTAATCTCAGGATGAGGAAATAATTGGTTTTCTGAAGGAAATGTCGAACCAGGCAGTGGAGATAGGAGAGGGCTGTGGAACACTAGGGGTCAGTGGAAGTCCACAAAACCATTCCAAGTTTGTGGGAAACCAAGTATAGTTTCCTAAATATGGAGGTACCGACTGATCTAGGTGATCTTGCATGAATCTCAGATGATAGATCTGTAAAAAAAGGGGAAATCTGCTACTGCCTCACGTCAACACTGTAATTTTTCATCATACTCAACATTTTTACTATAACCACTGTAACCATTACCAGGAATGTGTATTGGCATTAGTCAATATATTTTATCTAAATGTCCATTCTCATTTTGGCTTCATTTTACATTTAGATTACTTTTGATGTTATATTATTTTATATAACTATTCATTAATATATATATTTTATTCTATATAGACATGTCTTTTTCTATTCTTTTTAAACATTTAGATTAGCTTTCTGATATGTAGCATTCACATAAAATGTACATTTCACAATTAACTTTTTATCTTTGATAATTTAATATTACTAAAAGTAACTTCCGTACTTTACATTTTAAAGTTGCCATGTCTTAGTTTTAAAACAACCGGTTTTCATTTTTGTGTGTATTGTAGTGTATATTATTATTTAAATGAATAGTTCACCCAAATATTAACATTTTTCTATCATTTACTCTCCCTCAAGATGTTTCAAACCTGTATGCATTTCTTTTTACTGTTGAACACAAAAGAAGATATTTTTTTAAAGATACCAGACAGTTGCCATTGACTTCCATAGACAAAAAAAGTCAATAGCTATGGTCAATTATATCTGGTTCGAACCATTCTTCAAAATATCTTCTCTATACAGAAGAAACTCATCCAGATTTGGAACAACTTGATGGTGACATTGGTGAGTAAAGGATGAGAACATTTACATTTTGGGGTGAGCTATCATTTGGATGGTTGGTTGGATGGATGTCTATAAGATCATTATTATAGACATTATGGTCTGTGCAGTGCTATTGTTCTCAATGGCCTTTTGAAGCGTTAAGCAACATTATGTCAATCATATGCCTGGCAAGCCAATAGGAATTCCCTCTGTTACTCTCGTCTCACCTCTCTTTCTCCTTGTCTCTCTCCAAATTGCTCCAGACTAATTATGCTGGGGTTTATGGAGCATTTTTACCGCCCCGCTCCTGTACCTCCAAAGTGGTTTGCTAAAACAGTGGTGACATGGGGCCGTGGTAATTATCTAATTGTTTGAGTCATGTCTGTCTTTGATTTATGGTGTTGCATCAGAGCCTGACCTGATTTATAATGAGGTCCTCTCACTTGTGAAAATCGGAACCTGAATTATGTGGCACAGGCCCAATTATTTCTCTATGAGGTCTTGGTGACTGTTGACACTGATGGTGCGCATTCTCAAACAGCTGCCTGCATGCCCAGCTTTTGCCTAACCACAAAAATATGATCCATCATTTTAGAACAGTCTCACCTCTCTTCTCTCGCTTACACCAGCGCAGAGCTGCGGGCTCCATCGTCGCTCACTGCAAACAGCACCATATTTCTTCATCACCGCTGCGTTAAAGATGCTTGGTGCATTTGGCCATCATCTCTGGCATAGAGGTGCACAGGTTCCCCCTCCTCATCGGTTCCACCTGCCAGACTGAGACCGCCCGTCTCACTAATCTGTCTTTGGGGAGAACGACAACGGGAGCCAGCAAAGGACACGGCACCCCCGGGCCCCATAAATCCCGCCGGCTCCCGATTACCCAGTTCAGGCCACAAAGTCAAAGAACTGGGCATTAAGTGGAGCAAGTTGCTTGGCACCAAGGACAAAGCTGACAGGAAACATAAGGCCCCCACATGCGGCCCGGATGTGAAGAATAGGCCCGCTCGTGAGGACGTACGCTACACGGATGAGACGGCCCCTCTCAAATTAGCACTGAGCAGGGTGACTGCCGCAACGGCGGCTGATGAAGAGACACGCGGCTGCCACTATTTGCGCCGCTAAGGCATTCATCAAATTAATTACTGCTGCGCCCAACCACCTCTCTGATACCTCTTTATTTTGAGTCCTGTAAATGGGGCCTCAGACGAGTCCTGACAGGGAGCCCTAATACACACACTGCCTCTTCTCCAGCAACATAATTAATTGAAAACTTCGCTGGCTTGACAAATTGGAATGATGAATCTATCTTCTATGAATAGCTTAAGGAGAGAGAGAGAGAACAGAGAAGGAAAAAAATGCATAATCAGTCAAAAATGTAGTAGCAACATCTCCCTCACTAGCTTTGCCGTGTATTGAGAGCCATTAGGGCCGAGAGGAGCCGCGGCGCTGCAAAAAGACTGACTCTCCTTCCATCTACATCTCGATTGATAACTTTGGCTCTTCGATTTAATAGAGCGGTCAAGGTGGAGTTGTTCTTCTGTATGGTTTAAGAGAAATAAAGAGAGGTAAGATCATTAATCATGCACTCGTTCTCTTTTTTTAACGCTGGAATATAGATGGGTTCGTTTCTCTAGTGTCTCCGCAATAATTCGAACCTCGTTTATGGCTTGTGTTTGATGTTCTGAAATAATCATTGTAATGAACAAACTTTTCTATAATATCTAGTCAGCACATCAGATATGTATATGCAAATGCACCTTTAACAGGGTAATGAGGGTGAAATGCACTCTTAAAAGTCATTTGAGAAACGCCATTACACATCTCTTGATTAATTACATTGATGTCTTAACATACAGTATAAAGGCACTAGTGTTCCCCAGAGTTACAGTACATCTCCATCTCCATCTCTATCACCTTCACTTCACCAAAGTGCAATGAGTGATGCATTCACAATCAATCAGATAATCAAGCTTTCACAAAAATAAACTAATAATAAACCAAATAATTAATAATAAAAATAAAAATTATGATAAATAGCATTATTATGATCAGTGGTAGTACACTGTAAAATATATTGTTGGTTTAACTTAAAGTTACTGCATGGTTGCCTTAATTTGATTTAATACAATGAAGGAGATTGGTTTAATAAATAGAAACTCAAAATACTATGTTTTTATACACCGCTTTTTCATATTAAACTATGTTATTCCCTTAACTAAGACGAGTTGATCCATCCCTCTCTCGCCTCAGTGCGTGCACTTAATCGCTCTGACGCGCCGTGACGATCTGATAGCATTTAGCTTAGCCCACTAAGCCCAGTTCATTCACTATGATACCAAACAGAGATCAAGTTAGAAGTGACCAAACACCCGCACGTTTCCCCTATTTAAATACAGTTACACCAATAGTTGAACGATCAAGTATGGTGACAAATGTTTAAAAGGATGACTATAATCTAAAAGTACTTCGAGTAAAAAGTCACGGCTAAAAAATCCTCCCTCACATCTCCCTCTCTCTCTCATTTCTGTCAATAGGAGGAGAGGATTTTTCAACTTGATCTCTGTTTGGTACCATAGTGAATGAACTGGGCTTAGTGGGCCGAGGACGGTGCAGAGGAGCACAGTCCTTGGGTTACTCGCCGTAGCCATAAACAGAGAGAAGTAGCTCCAGATACAATGTTCTTCTTCAAGACGCATGCAGTTCTGTTTATTAACCGCTAGAACGCAAAAAGTTACAGACTGCAGCCTTAATTATCTTGGTTAATTTGACAAAAAAACTGTGATAAATCATGACATTTTACCATGTAGTCCCACTGTAAAAAAAAAAGTTGGTTTAACTTAAACAAGTAAGTAAGCTGGTTGCCTTAAAATTTAGTTTACTGAAAAACATCTGAGTTGATAAAATGAAGGAAATTGGTTTTATAAATCGAAACTCAAAATATCATTATATCTGAAACACATAATTTTTTTATAAATCATAAAAAACAAACAAAATTGTTCATGTTTCACTGCGTCATCACAAATGAAACACACACAATTACCCAATATGCTTACAAAGTCTTTTAATAATATTTGAATAAAGGTTGTCGATTCTCAAAAATGTTCATTGCAACTCAATTTTTTAATTTCAATGAACTCAAAATTTTAAGGCAACCGGGTAACTTATTTTTTACATCATTTTTTACAGATACTATAGCCTTAAGGTGATTAATTGATTAATAATTCATAAAATATAAAGTTTCACTTTCATCTACACATTTTTCACA
Organism: Pseudorasbora parva; assembly: GCF_024679245.1. NCBI lineage: Eukaryota > Metazoa > Chordata > Actinopteri > Cypriniformes > Gobionidae > Pseudorasbora > Pseudorasbora parva. The sequence continues at coordinate 38,147,081 of NC_090187.1, read as the reverse complement.
AAACTCCTTCAGCTCCTTCATGAAGCCCAGTCTGGGAAACTCTGATATAATTTAATACTCAAAGCTCATGGTGTTAATAACCAAGAATACAATATATTTATTTATATTTGTATTTTTATATTATCCTATTCAATTCAATGTGATAAATGAGGTCAAAAGTAATCTAAAAGTAGTTTGATTATGTTACCCAAAATGTGTAAAGTACTGGATTACTTTTCTAACTTTTGTTTAATTTTTTTTGTCATGTAATTTATAATCAGCAATGATTGGACTACAATTTGTAGTAATCCACCTAGCACAAGATTTCTTTTTTTTCAGTTGTTTCGACTGTTCCTTTGTGTGAATTAATATGTGATTTGATTTATACTCAAGGTTTAACATGTTATATTTAACATGTCAGTATATCTGATTGAAAAT